>NW_023615189.1:0-60001 GCF_013339695.2 Rhipicephalus sanguineus | reverse complement strand
GTAGTTGTGTGCACATCGTGGCTTTACCAAGAACGTCGACTACACTGGCGTTTAAAGGGTAACTGTTGGTCTGACGTAACGTCAGCACTCACTTTAGAGCACAGACGTCAGCATTATCGAATCGAAGGGCACCTTACGGTGCGATGATGCGAATATCATACGAAGCTTTTATGAGCTTATTCCTTTGGGGTCGAGCAACGTTTCAATATAGCTTATTGAGCCATAGAAGTATACAAATGTAATGTTTAAGAGACTTCTATAAAAGCGGAGCCAACACTGCAACGTGGCTGACGTTAACCCGGCATGACGCCTGTATCATAGAAGAACATAAGTAATGTTTATTGCTTTGTTATAAAATTAGATAGCCAGCACTGCAACCGCAATTGACGTTGCACCGACATTACACCTGCATAAGGTATTTTTCCAAAGCAGTTCCAAGATATGTTGAGGCTCTGTGGCAGAATATCTGACTTCCACGCAGAATGCTTGGGTTCGATTCCTGCTGGGATCCTGATTTTTTATTCTGTGAATTCATCGGGTCAACGCTGCCGATGTCCAGTTTTTCTTTGCGCTCTCGCATGAATTACCAATGTCTGTTCTCGCCGTTCCAGGGAAGATACAAACTGTCAATCACCTGTGGCGCATACCCACTTACCGTGGCCCATGGTATGCGCCACACGTGTCTGGAGGAAAGAGTTTGACGACGTACGCGACAGGATTTTTGCATTATTCATGTCATGACCAGACATTCATATTCGTCAGACTCTCTCACCCTCCCACGCCAATTTTGGTCTACACCAAGCCAAAGAGGCGATCACGAGAGCACCCAGACGTAGGCGGCTAGATAGATAGACAGATAGATACGTAGATAGAAACGCTCAAAGCGCCAGGCATTCGTTAAGAAATGCTTCGCATTTAAAAGTACGTGCATGCAAATTTACGGGTGCGTTAATTAAATGCAGGTGGTACAAATAATTGAGGGAGCTCGCTACTGCGGCGTCCGTAATAGTCACACGTAGTGGTTACGCCGTGTAGCATGCCGTCGGAACATATTTGCCTTAAAGTGCCCCTAAACGACCTCTGAAAATACAGAGAAAGAGCTCTTTATTCTATCCTTGCGTTTCCCGTCTTTTAGACACAATCCGTGACGCCGGCATTCTGTTCACATGACGTCATGAGGAAATCATTCCTTCATTGACTCCTACCCCGTTTTGCCATGCATTCGTATACGCCCATTTTGTCGCATGACGATCGTTCGCGATATACTGCTTTCACTTCGTTTACTACCCTTTCTTTTTCTTTTTAACTGCGCAGGTGGAGATAACAGCACGTAGCCGGAAAGCCCGAAATCATGATAGGGTCAACGCTCAGTGCTGAGATTTTCCACTTGTTTTTGGGAAGAAATAAGTGGCGAGGAGAAGACAGCGCATGGAGGAAGGGAAATGAAGGCGAGAAAAAAAAAAGCACTCTCTCGTCTTCGATGTCACAATGCTTTAAGGGCCCCTCAACTTACGAAAGAAGCGAATGTTAAAGAAGCGCCTTTCATGCACTGGTTCTCGTCTCCTCTTGTAGAATACGCTCGGAACCCCTTTTTGGGGTCAAGAATAGCAATAGGCGGGAAATTAAGAACTGAACCAACAAGAAATATGGCCAACAACATTGAAGCAATAGTTGCAAGGTATGGCTGCTTCTGGGAAACGCTTCCTTTTAAACAAAGCGCTTCTCACTCAGTAAATGTTTATTACAAGCAAATGTGATAAACAATGCACTTACAGAAGAATGTGCAAAAGAAAAGCCTAGTGTTACGAACTGCAGGTGGCCGTAGCTGAATCAGGGGTTCTCAAACTTTCTGGCCTTGGGGAACCCCAATGGCTTAACTTTTGTTGAGCATCGAGAAAATCACAAGCAAGGAGGGGGGAGGGGGGGGGGGTTGACCTGTTCTCTTTTCTTTAATAACGAAGGCCATCGCCGTTGATGTAGAACGCCCGATAATGCATAAAATTGCGAGCTTTTTCAAAAAAAAAAAAAAAGAAGAAGAACGAGGCATGCCAGTAGCACAGCGAAACGGCCGTCGACCAATACACCGGTCGTAAAGTCAATTGAAGCTTAAATGCTCGTGTAGCCCACAGCCGGCTCGAAGCGACGCCTCTTACGTGCATCAAAGTGCTCGTTGCGCGTTTTGATTACAAAACTGACATAGAGCAGTGACAAATCACCGTGTATGAAAACTGTGCCACGTGATCGCCGATGCACCATGAGGCACGAATAAAGCGCCAAGGAGCCCGTTTGAAGTGGTCTGAACGCTCACGAGCATGAATGACCAGCGCTGCGCGCGTTCTTTAACCCCAAGCACCAGACAACGAGACTTCTCTCCTGCTACCACGTGGGTCTCTTGATACCCGCAGACACCCGACGAGCGGATGCGGCGTGCGATGGCTTCGTTAAGTGCAAAATGCAATACAATTTTTGCTTGTCTAAATAAATAAATTAGTTGCTAATAGAGGTAAAACGGGAGCGGGTCGCATTCATTCTGACCACTCGCGGAACCAAAAGATGCCCTTCACGGAACCCAGTTTGAGATACCCATGAGCTACATTAAGAAAATAAAACTAGCTAAGAAGATAAAACTAGATAAACAATCAGGTTGTTTGTTGTTAAGAAAAGCCGCCTCTGTGTATTTAACACGCTGCTTAAATATCAGCATTTCGGAATACGACATCTCGGGCCGTACCCAGTAATTTTTTTCGGGGGGTGTTTGTTTGTAGAACGGCTAAGTTTCGCAGTTGGTAGTCGCTGTGCAGGCGTGCAAGTATTTTCGTGTCACCCGAACATTTAAAGCATGAACAAATTTCGGGGGGTGTCAGAAGCCCCTCAACCAGCCCCTTAGTTACGGCCCTGACCACATCTATCGCACTGATCGGAAAACGTGTGCAAGCAAGTCGGCAAGAGGATTGCTAGTACAGGGCGCTCTGCCAGTGAAACGCCGGCAGGTGCGAGTCCTTATCTGCGGCATGTCACACCGAAGAATGCCCTGGCTTCGCCCCGCCCCCTGTGCGCCACCTCTCCACGGCTAACACACACATCATCCCCGCGTCGACTCGGGGCTCCACTCCTCGGTACCATTCTCCTGTCATACCACAACATTTACGCCTCATTCTGCAGGTTCCACACAACGCCAAGACCGCCCGGCGCACGCTGCTCAGGCCATATAAGACCATCGGGTGAAATTCGTGACGTAGGATAGGTGTGTGAATGACGGTTCATTCGGCGTGTGCGTCGTCGGCTCGGAAAAGAAAAGAGAGCGCCCACGCAGCGTCACGACTGCGCTGGCCCATCCTGGAGCTCCGGCCTTCCCGCATTCCAGAGGTCAGAGAATGCGCGAGCACTGCTCACTCGACGCGCACGCTTAAGCGCAAATAATGACCTCAGGTCACGAGACGGTGGGCGGTTCGCAAAGGACTAGCAGTACTAGCGTGTGACGACTTTGAAAGAAAAAAAAATAACAGGACACGGAAAACCTACTGAAGCTGAAGGCCTGGGAATGAAAATTCAAAACATCGCCTGCACTGCACAGGAGACCAAACGGGTAGGTTTGGACTGCACGTCTTGCAACGCAGACGCAGCGCGCGTCAGTTTGTCCAAAGCCAAGCCGAATCTGCGCGGATACCGAGAGAAAACAGAATGGAACAGACGCACGACTCGACCACCGCCCCTCGTGGCGTCTCTATATCCACAAAAAAAGCACGCGCGTGCTCACAAAAGCTCGCGCGTGCCTGCGCATCCGGTGACCTACGACCCCCCGATGCCGTGACCCCGCCCCCTTTCGCGGGGCCACTTCGACCCCGTACTCCCCCGCAGGGTGGGCCTAGAATTGGAGGGGGGGGCACGAGCGTATCGCGCGCGTGTCCGTACACAGGAAAAACACACGACGCCCTGCTCGACTTGAGGCACGCTTTCTGGGCACACCACACACACACAAACATATATATATATATATATATATATATATATATATATATATATATATATATATATATATATATGTGTGTGTGTGTGTGTGTGTGTGTGTGTGTGTGTGTGTGTGTGTGTGTGTGTGTGTGTGTGTGTGGACATTCTTTCTCATCCTCTCTATGGGCGTGCTTCCATGGTCTTGAGTTATTCTTGCGTCAGTTCGTTTTTTGTTTTTTTTTTGTTTGTTGTTCTGTTAGGAATTTGCACCTAATCCATAGCGTCTGCCGTACGTGCATGCGTGTTTCTTGAGAGCCAGGTGTGGCTTGTATTATTCCGGTGACCACGTAATGCACAAATTCTAGAGAGAACGTTCCACAGCATATACGAGCTCCTCCCAGCGGTGGCAAACGTGCGCATTCCGTAGTGTACGTGGGTGTAACGGTATTTGACGCGGCCTTACAGCTCTAGCTCTCTCTCCCTCTCTCTCACCTTCTCTTCGTGTGATGGCCACGCGTTTACGTCGGGCGGCTGCGGACGCCCCGAACGTGCGCATCCTGTATTATGTGCAGGAGCGGCTTGCACCGACGGAAGAAGCGGCGACGCTGCGTTGCTGCTTACACGAGTGGATTCGTGCGTCACACGCGGACACACCGGATGCCAGGCTCCGAAAGGGCGTGCCTGTGTTTGTGCAACACGAGCATGCGGCGCCGCAGAAAAGTGACGCGCCGCACACACCTTTTCTGGGAGGGGGGAGGGGAGGGGGTGATTACAAAATATTGCGAAAATGTAGAGTAAGCTGCATCGCTGCCTGCGTCTTCTGACGGACAGCGCCCGTCCTCGTCGCCTCGCATCGACCTTATCTGATGATTGCGTTGCAGTATTTTGACATATATATGCACCAACGCGCCCAACTCGCGACTTGCTCGTTGGATCACTTCAACTGCTCGCGCATCGGAATGCGGGGGGAGCCCCAAGGTGTCACTTCTGCAGTCGGGGTGGAAGTGCCGAGTGATTTTATATCATCACGAAAACATTTCGCTCGCACAAACGAGATATTTTCGTCACCCTTTATCGTCACGCGGTTGCTTCTATGGAGCCTGCAGAAGTGACATGTTGCGCTTCGTCGCACGTGCGTTCTGGTGCGCACGCGGTTGAAGCGATCCAACAATCAGGCTGGCAGGTGTGCTACTGGACAAAACAGGCGTTACATGGGTACATTTGCCCGATTGTCAAGTTTCTTGTCCTCTTAGCACTTTTTTGTATTTTCTCCGCTTCGTCAGTCGGTAAGCAGGCGCACATCTGTGCCACCGGTTGCGAGGCAATGCACGGTGAAGCCATCGTAGTGCGAAAATTTTTGTTCGTGTTGGACAGAGTACGGCCGGCTTAAACAGTATACCGCTGTTAGAAAGCTATTTCAATCGGAGATGAACGCCTCACCGTGTTCAGGATACGTAGTACAGCGCCTTGCCGCTCGCACTGCGATCACTGATGTAGGAGCCGCACTCTGACGTGCTTGAAATCCAGGCACAGCGCAGGGAAGCGTTCGGCAACTCGCACAAAACACCAAATGCACCGGCACTGAAGCTGCCGCACTTATCAAACTACGGCACTCAAACTGGCGGTAGCGCTGTCACGCGACCACTCGATAAACGGAAGGTGGCGCTGCAGTTGGCGAGACTTAAGGAAGGAACGCCGCTACGCGCATGCAACACGTGCGTAGGGTTCTTCGTTAGGGGCATCCAAGTTTCACCGCCGTCTCCTCCACCCTTACCTGCCCTGGACCAACACGAAAAACAAGCTTTGCAATAGATACAACAATGAAAATGAAGCCATTCCGTGCTTCAATGACCTGCTTCCTTTATCCCCGGAAAGCCGGGGCCTAAAGCAGGGAAGTAAACCGTTCTCGGAATGCAAGAGCATGGGCATTTGGGCGCCATTATTGTCAAAAACCTGCGTGGCCATAACATTAAACAAACAGGTGATAGGTTCGACTGAGTAAAAGTGTGGAGCTGACGTCATGCTCTCCTTTTGCACGATCAGGGTGACCCCCCCCCCCTCTGCCCCTCCTGTGCGCTCGCCTATGCGTGTGATGGGGCTCCTGTTCAGCAAATTTTCCACGTAATTGCGTTCAGTATGATGTCTCAGCCGCAACTCTGACCACATGCAGTAACTGTACGAATTAAAAGCCAATAGCTCACGCATTCAACGTAACAAACACATGATGTTATTTGCGAGGGAAGTAATCTCTAAAAACTATGGGTCATTGTTTATTGAGCCTGACGTAGGAGAAGCTTCATAACCTTTGCTAAATTCGTTATGAGCAATCGCTGAGCACGGAATGTCGCCAGAGCTAACGTTTCGACAAGGGAATTTGCTTCGTCACGGCGGCGACTGCTTTCCTTAGCAGATTGTTCACGTATGTACTGCTTGCTCTCTTCAAACTTCTAAGGTGGAGAAGACAGCAGCAAGTCCGCGCGCAACGAAGGAACAGCTAAGAAAGAAATGAGAGTGAGGGCTAATGGAGAAGGGAGGTTGACGTTTCAAAGCGTGTTGGACACAGTAAATATCATTTATGGCTTTACAGTGTTGGCGGTAACGCGTTATAAATAACGCCGTTACCGGTAACGTGTTACTTTTTTCGGTAACTTAGTAACGCACCCATTACCATTCCGGAACTGTAACGGGTGACGTACTTACGTTAAAATGTTTCAGTGACGTCAGCGGTCACGTTACTAGTTACTTTTTATTTAAATTATCCGGGGAGTTTTACACAAAACTTCGTCTCGTAGGCGCCTCGATCATTCCCAGAGCTGTCCTTTTGTCACTGCGGCGGACTGCTATCGGCCTGCCAGGCGCTGCATATCGAGGTATCATATAACGCCTCAGTCGACCACTTATGTACCGTAGGTGCGCACGTATTCACCAAGGCGCGAAGCAAGCTGTCCGACGACAGCTTTTAAATTGAGCTGTTGCTTACGTTGTACTATGTAGTTGTCAGAAAGTTGTCCCTGCAATAGTATAGCACGGGTTATCAGTCTTGTTTTCAAAATAAAACTAGCTTCCATTTCTCTGCAATTGCGGGCGCAAGTTTCTGGTTGTTGAATGCCTGCGCGAGTAAGGCTGACCTTGAAAGCTTTCACATGAGCCCTCGCAATTTTTGCGGCAATTATACAAGTTAAAGGGGCAAAAACATTTATGTTGCAAACCTTTTTTCCGGAACTATGGATTTAAGCATTTGTTTATTGCAACAGAATCTCCGCATATGTTTTGTTAGCAGAAGTTCGTCGTCAGAATTACTGTAAGTTTGTCGAGAAATTAGTGATGTTTTCTTTCTGGACAGCGTTAATGATGCAATCTCATTTTCTATTTGACCTCACTTTGAGAAATGGTTTTTCCACGTGCCACTAAGTCATAAGCCATGACATGCAACTATAGAGTTAAATTTAGGCCACTGTAATATGGCTAAAGTTCGGCACATTTGTGCAAAATATTCTCGTAATATCGTATTTCAGCTAAAATTATTGTTTTGTCTAGAAGTTTTATGTGAGATATAAATATGAGCTTTAATAAATTGTTATTGTGGGTTCCCACTGTGAAATCACACTGTACAAAATATCTGAAAATGGAGTGATGGCAGGAATAGCGTGCGTTACTTATTTTTTTCGATAACGGTAACATTGTTCTTTTTTTTTCTTAACGTATAACGAGTCAGGTATTTAGTTATATTTTTCCGGTAACGCCTACAACAATGTATTTGTATTAGTGGATTCTTTTGCACTGAACAACATGTGAACTCTTAGGGAGTACACCGCTATTTTAACACGACAGCGTTCAAGAGCTCGTTTCGCTGAAATTCCGGCGTCGACTTCGTTGGTGGCGATCGAAAAATCATGTGAATTGTGTGAAATCATGTGAAAAATCATGTCAAAACATGTGAATTGTGCGACGAGTAGGCGGTTTCAAGGCCCACCCACTGCAACGCGCTCAGGCGCAATTAATCATCATTATCAACAACAGCATCAACAAAGTGTGCTGCTGCGTAGGTGCGCGTGTTGCCTTGCGGACGCGTAGTGGGTATTTCGCCAATTGGCAGGAGGAACAATTATGGCGTAGTGGACACTTCACAGCTGTACTTGCATAGGCATTTAGGATAGTTTGAATCGGTCAATGTTACGTCGTGCACAGACGTTTCTCTCCTTGCGGCATGGCTGAGGTGTCTACTGAGAAGCGAGGCTAGCGATTGAGAAGGTGATGTCAACGGGGTCCAGTTACGCTATCGCGTTCAACTCTTGAAGGCTAAGCTCAAGCGTCCTCCATGTTTTTTTTTATTTTCTCTGTGAGCCGACCTATACTGTCACGCGTTTAACGCGCATACAACTATGAAAGCCAAGGCCTCGCGCTCAGCATTTCTATGAATGAAATTAGTTACGATGTCCCTCAGTGCGCGTTTCGAGAGAGCTGCGACCCGTGACCACGTTGCAGGAATAACGCGCACTTCGTGTAGATTGCTTCCTCGAAACTATAAACGTTAGGGTTCATTCTGAGCTTTGAAACGGCGCACCTGAACCGTGGCCGTATATTTGTGCGCACCACACTGCCTATACCGCTGGCACGAGCCGGGGGAGGCGAGGACGTCCCCGAAACAAAGCGCATCCGTGCTGCTTCCACGGCGAGAGGATCTCTGCATGGTGGAACTCGGCCATTGTGTTTCGCTCGTAGTCACGTGACATCGCGACGGCAGGCCAGGCAGGCGGCCCCTTTCCCCCCTGGAGTTATTTAGGCGACACGTGCGCAATGCGTAGCGTAACCGCAGAGTCCAGTGCAAGTCATTCTCGATGCGTGTATACATTATGTGGCTGAGTTCGCGGGAAGCCACGGCAACATTTATGGCAAGTTCGCAACCGCCGCTAGACCAAAGAGTGATGGTTTGTTGATCCTTCTGTTTGCTTACAACTATACAAGAGCGTTCCGGAGAGCATTTTCAGGTGGAGTTCCTGAGAGAGAGATAGAGAACGGCAAAATGAGTTGGATGCAGGCACGTAGGCAAGGGGGGGGGGGGGGGCGAAATTTTTCCAGCCTTCTATATTGCCAGGCAACTTTTTTTTGTTTTTGCCATGGAAAGACTTTCTTTCGAACAATAAGGCCTTGCCCCCCCCCCCCCCCCCCGAAAAAAAAATCCTGGCTACGTGCCCGGTTGGATGTAACGGACGCTCCTGGCAGGAGGCGTCGAAAATGTGTCGCCAAGCGTGTTTTGAACAATAAACGCTGGCACTTTCGCTGTCTCGATGGTGGACCAGTGGATCGGCAGGAAGAGTGCGCGTAAGCTGCGTAGCTTACATTGTGTCCCATTTTAGTGTGCCGAGGGCATAGGGGGCATGCCCACAGGATGTAAAATAGGGGTGTGTGAATAGTGAATCTTAAAACTGAACCGAATACGAATCAAATAGCAATGACGCCGAATCGTACACGAATCGAGTATTGTTCGATGAGTTTTTGAATAATAAGGGAACCATATTCGAAGCAGCCCTAGAATAGTAGTGCAACTATTTGCCAAACAGCCCAAGAATCCCCCAACATTTCATTTGAAAGAAATAATCATTAGCTTTAACAAAAGAACATTATTATTGCTTTTAATTGACAAAACAATACCACAGTTTTGTACACTGAAGCAAGATTGCATACAGCGGCAATTAGAACCTTAGAAATATTTTGTAACTGCAGATTGAATTACAGGAGTTACTATAGCGTTCAGTTTGGCACTTTGTCAACAGCTTATAAATAAAGGTGATATATAAATATTAAACAATATTCACAAGAGTCGAAATCATCATGAATTTCATGATGAAGACAGTGGATTGATGTCTCTCTCTTCGGCGACATTGGTGTCTTAAGCGTAAACGATTCATCCTGTAATCAATAGAGCATCGATGGTCCGGTAAAGCCTTGGGCTACATGCATCTTGGCAATAAGATGATTAAAACAAGAAACGTTGCCCCTCTCCCTTCCAAGATATCGTTCTTTGAGGTTTTTTTCATCGGTGTTTGTTATTCGAAAATTATTCAAAAAAGTTTGGTGTTTCTAATATGCACTATTCGATTCCAGCACCGAATCGAAAAGAACGCTGTTCGATTCGTTATTCGAAGTATACGAATACTCGCACACCTTATAATGTGAAACTTTAAGGCTACTGCAGTTGTCCAGCTCTTTAGCGCGCGGCTCTTTTGTTGCTGCGGTCTTTTCTTGACTTTAAAGGCAGGAGGCTGAAACGCGCAAGAACAAATAGGCGTTGTTTAAAAGGATATGGCGTTTTATAGAAAGCACACACGCACACCAAAGCATCCGTAAACATGAACGTCTTACTTAATATTCTCCCACACTAAAATAGACATAGCACTCTAAATCATTCAACTTCTCTTCGAAACCCAAATGCATTGCAGTTGTAAAGGCGTTGGAAGCACGAGTCCATTGGTGAGGGAGGTTTCCATGATTTAATCCTAGCTCTGGACACGTTTGCATGCTCTTGAATAGTGCATACGCGTGTGACGTCTCACATACCTCACATACGTGTTTTTCTCTGCTCCCCTAGATGTATTATTTAGAAAACGAATAGCTTCAGCGTGCATATGCCAAGAAGTGCGGCGTTTGATCGGAGCTGGTTCGTCATTATTCGTTCCACCTCGACAACAGCTATGCCGCTTTGTCTTGTTGTGCGAATGAAAGAGAATGTGGAAGCATGTGCTTCGCTACAATCAAAGTTTTTGGCTTTCTTAAACTCTGATCGCCTGATTTGTGTTATCGCCTGAATTGCTTGGTACTATACAGGGGAAAAAACACCGCAATGCTTTTAGCGCTAGCAAGATGTACTACGTATGATGTTTTTCTTCCAGCGGCACGTAACCTTCAGGCGTGAAGGCTCGTTATACTGGGAAACAGCACTCCACGAAAAAAAATATGATGGCTTATACAAGAGTCTTGGCTTCGCCTGGCAGCGTGCCACTCGGAGCATCGAGCGTGAAAGTGCCGACGCCGACACAATGACCGCGAGAAACGCCTGCCCATCTGGGATAAACCGCAGATCGTGACCGGACCTCACCGAGGAGCTCTCTAAAAATCGCCGACGATTAGCATTCAAAGCGCTTGTCGAACATCCCGTCGGCTAATAGTATATCGCGCTTCAGAGAGAAACGGTCAGCATTCGGCTTGTTCAATAGCCGGGCGAGATCGCTATAGTCTGATGGCCACTTCTGCCGTCGATTAATCTTCATTTGACGCCCACATTGAAACGCTCACACGCGCGCACTTCCTCTGCAGCATTGGGGTACGCTGTCCGATGCGGTTTTCGCCAGCCTCACAAGAAGCAATTGTGCGTAGTACATGCAATCGATTCTTATCTCAGCCGCACGGCGGACCGCATTCGGGTTGTCGACGCTGAGAAGCTCTGAAGTTTTGTGACCGCGGGCATCCGAAGCTGTAGTAAATGGCATAAATGTTTCGGAACGGTTCGCTCTTACAGTCCTGCACGCATTAAAATTTTGTCCACGTAGATCTACACGGTTGTTATCCGATACCTTCTAATGTGCACTGATTCAACTCACAGCCCATGGAGCTAGGGAACGTCGTTGGTGGCATAAACATTCTTCCATCTATAGGTACAACGGAAGATCCAACTATGGAGGGAAGGCTCCTAGACAGATGCGAGAATTAATAACGAGATTGCACGTAAGATTGTAGGAGTAAAATTGTCGACGTCAGCGAATGATTCAGTGGTGAGGTCAATGATTGGGGCAGTAGACAGATGAAGCGGTGCGTCGCTAAGCCAGTGGATTTATATAAATGACCAACGTAGTGAAATCAACCTCACGCTGTGCTGGAAAAGATAAGCATCGCAGGATGGTTCCACGATATCGATATATGTGTGATATTCGATGCCATCGAAATTGTAGCCTGAGCTAATTGGTAACTATTTGTCTTGCTGATGACGGCGATTCAATAAAGGGGCTGCAGGAGACAGTGACCGAAGAAGAAACACATAAACGGGACATCTTTAGTCACTGTTTTTTCGGCGCTGAATGGTATAAACATGGCGACGATATCAAGCAAATTCTAATGTCCAGAAGCAATGCCTCGTTAATCGCCAAAAGTCTTCGTAACGGTGTAAGCAGAGGTAATTGTTTCGAAAAAAAAAAGGCAATGTGTGACCCTGTCCCTGCCTTTGTCGACTATAGTATATGCCTTAATTCTCACGACTTTCAGCTATAATCTACTCCACGACCTTTGACTTGCTTCTTTGCTCTATTATTAACGCCGCGCCCCGCCACGGTGGTCTAGTGGTTATGGCGCTCCACTACTGACCCGATGGTCGCAGGATCGAATCCCGGCCGCGGCGGCTGCATTTTCGGTGGAGGCGAAAATGCTTGAGGCCCGTGTACTTAGATTTAGGTGCACGTTAAAGAACCACAGGTGGTCGAAATTTTCGGAGCCCTCCACTACGGCGTCTCTCATAATCATATCGTGGTTTTGGGACGTTAAACCCCAGATATTATTATTATTATCAACGCCAAAGCCTTAGATGCCTCATCAAAGGTGAAAATTGACCGCCGGCTTCTCGCATCGGCGGCGTCAACACGAGTGATGCAAAGAGCCATCGTGATGACGTCACAATATGACGTCATGACACGACATCGTCGCTTGGTCAAAGGTGGGCCGAAAAACCAGGCGAGGTGCAGAAAGATTGCAATGCCAACCAATGCAAAGCTACGTTAGGTGCAAAAATGTTTCGAAGGGTTGCGGGGGAACATGAATACATCGACTCAGAAGAAAAAGAAGAAGATGGCCTTCGCCTTCGAGTCCTCTTAAGCGAATGCTCAAGGGACCCTGTGAGTTTTTACATTCGATCTCATTATCTCCGCATTCGTCTCAAATGAAGTTTTGTCAGAAGTGCGGACGCGTTCATTAGTTCCCTAAAATGTGTCTCTGCCCAAGGAAGCCAAGTTGTGGGCCTGTAGAATGGCTGGCAGACCTCAATAAAAGAGAAGAACCAGCAGCTACGCACCACGACCATGCCGCCTATGCGAACTGTCGGCCACGCAGCGTGTTCGTTTTCTTTACATTCATTTGATTCGTTGTTTCCCGCAAAAAAGTACAGAGATAATCTGCTCGTATGGGATCCGGTACGCTGTATTTAATACCGGGAAAAGATAAACAGTATAGGTGTTTAAATACCGCATTTAGTGCTTTAGCATTTTTCTGGCAGCTCTGAGTATTTTCGTTGCACTGATATGAGTGCGACATTAGGGTCACATTCAAGAGAATTCAGCACCATTCGTCAAGTGTAAAACTATAACCTGTATTACTTGAGCTCATGATTCACCTCGCTAATATGAGCGGGTCGAAAAAAAAAAACGGGTCTTAACAAAAGGCCTGCGGAAAACACGTCACCCAGACGCCCGATCCGATCGCGCCAGACTTCCATTGTGCCGGTGCGGGTTATAGCGGTTGCCTTCGATGCCTCGCATCGCCTTGCCTCGTCTGGGCTGGCAGCCCAGACATCCGGGCTTTCGCATTGTGAATGAGGCACAGACAGAAGTGACGTAACGAACAAACCGCACAAAGTTTGGAATGCCTGTATCGGATAACGCGACGAAAGCGGCGTTGTTTGCATCATCCCTCTTGTGCTCGTCCGCTCAGGTGCTGGCGTCAGACAGCCGGTGTTCCGTTACCTGTCGCTGCTTTTCAATGTCTGAATGTCACGAAGCGAATCTGAGCTGCTTACGTCATGGAATGTAATGTACAAAATGTTTCTTTTTAAATGCGTAAGCGCTTCTATGCCGACTCAACAATAAAAATGTACATCCGTTCGTCCCTCCGTTCGTGCGCCACATAAGACGTTCGCCGCTATAAAGAAGCAATCGAATGAAATAAAACTTTGTACTCCGGCGCTTGAACCCGGGCCCTGACGCTCCGAAGGCCAGTGTCTTATCCACTACGTTATGCATACCTTTTCTTTCTTCATTTCCGGTCTTTGACATGTTACGCGCACCTACAAACGATAAACCACCACTATACACAGAAGAGAGATTGATATTATATATGTTATCACCTTACGTTCATTATAAAAATTTAATAATAATAATAATAATAATAATAGTAATAATAATAATAATAATAATAAGAAGAAGAAGAAGAAGAAGAAGAAGAAGAAGAAGAAGAAGAAGAAGAAGAAGAAGAAGAAGAATCATAACTCCTTTAAAGCAACCAAATGTTCGACCCCGTGAAGCCATTCAGGCAGTGGTTCTTGTGTTCAAGTCGCTCGGCATATACCGTGAGCATCTGGGTCGCAGTTCTGGAGCTCAAGATTCTGGAGCGCCATTAGCAGTGGATGGCCCACAAGCGTGATTACATCACAGGGTAAAACGCGCCCATGCTTGCAAAATATGAACATATGCGACCTACACGAATGCATTATATGCGCCGTACAGTACAAGCGTAGCAAAACAGCACTTTTTATGAAGTACTTGATTAATTCCGTGGAAGTGTAATAGAAGCCCCTACCGGACAAGATGGAAAGCCGACAGGGAGACATCAAGAAAATTTGAGCTTTGCGAAATATTGATGCCAAACAGGCATTTCAGTGGTCGTGGGATGCGCGTGTCGTGGGAACGCGTTCCAGAAGCTTCCCGATTTAAGCGCGCACGAGTGCTAGAGGGATGAAAGACGCCACGCCGTTGCCGGCCGAAAGCGGCGTTACAGAAAGGGCCTCTGCACCTAAAATAAAATGCAGCGCTTATACGCACCACTTCGACGCCTCCTAAAAGAGATTATGCGTAGATTTTTTGTTGTTGTTTTTTCCATCATGCAGTGTTTATGTTGCAAATTTAAGAAACATTTCCTGCACCGAGGACATGAAAGGTCCGGGCAGTTTCCGTGGCGCAGTGAAGCCAATCCTCTGCATATTAAATATATTTCTTGCTTGTCCCTTGCGAATGAAGCGCCTTGAAATGGCTTTTTTAGTTGTCCCAAAGGCACGCAGAATCATAAGGTCAAATAAAAAAATATAGGTATTTTTGTATAGTTTTTGGCCAAGGAACTAGGTAAGGAAAGGGTTAAAGAACCTCAGGTGGCCTAATTTTCCGGAGCCCTCCCCTACAGCGTCTCTCGTATATCTATATCGTGATTTTTGAGCGTAACACCCCAACAAGTGTTACCAATGCAGAAATCAGAATTCACTAAACGTTGCAGTGAGGTAAGGTATCGGATTCCACTGTGCCAGAACCTTCTTCTTCAATCAGGGATGCGGTAACATCTTGTCTTTTTTTACAGCGAAAGCTGTTATGAGATCATTTCACCGGCCGTTTTTGCCGCCGGTGTCCGTAACCACTATCGCTCGAAATAAGAAAAAAACGAAATAAGAAAAAATTTCCAGGATGGAACGGGGTTCGAACCTGGGCCCTCTGCGTGGGAGCCCAGTGTTGTACCTCAGAGCCATGCCGGGGCTTGGAACTGCCTTGCAAGAAGACGCTATACAGGCTTCATGTCCAGAAAGAACCACATTAACATATGTAATTTAGTGTGGTAGAAGAGTGAAATAACAACCACGCACCACACAACGCGAATTCTGTAACCACGCGTCACACAATGCGAATTGCGCAACGAGTGGGCTGTTGGATGCTTCCAACCCATTACAAGGGGCTCAGCAATAATTCTTCATCGTCATCAGGCACAACACAAGCAAAGTGCGCATAATGCCTTACATGTTTTAGCGGGTACCACGGCTCTCCGTTGACTGACGAAAAATGGCATAGTGGCTGTTTCCCTATGTCACAAAAATTATGATGAGGTATAGCGTAGTGGGTTCCTCGCAAGTGCACTTGCATTGGTTGCTAAGGAAGCCCATAAGCCCATCATCAATTTCCTCAGGGTCTCAATAAAGTTCTTTCCTCTCTCTGTCTCTCTTTCTCACGTCAACGTATGTTATATTGCATGATGGGAGAGTGAAATAGCGACCGGGCGTCACATAATGCGAATTACGTAACTGGTGAGCTGTTTAAAGCTTCAAACCCATTACAAGGGATGAGCCACAATTCTTCATCGTCATCAGTCGTCACGTAAACAAGGTGCACATAATGCCTTACATGTGTGTAGCTGGAACCTCGCTTCTGCGCACAATGATGAATAATGGCGTTGTAGGTGCTTCCCAACTTCACAAATATTGTGATTTACAGCGTAGTGGGTACCTTGCTAGTGTACTTGTATGAGTAGCCCCAAGAGAGTTTACAACGGGCTCTAGAAATGCCGCTCTTCCAGCTTTCGCTGTGACTGTGCTGCGCTTTCCGCGCAGGCCTGGCGTTTTTTTTTTTTTTTTTTTTTTTGCTTGTGGTGTTCCCTGTTGTGTATTTAGGAAAATATGCAAACATTTAGACTACTGTACTCGACTACTGGAGAGACGTGCGCAGCATTCCCTAGGTATGACGTCATCACCACCGTAACCGTAAACAAGTGGATATGCGCACTACTGTGTAGGAAGAAAAAGAAAGGTATGATTTAGAGCACTTTATCGTCTACAACGAGAAAGTTGTACTAAGCTGTCCCTTAAATAAAGGAACAAAACAAAAAATCAAGTATAGTCAGTATAGAAATAGAGTTGATGATGAAAAGCTGTTAGAAGAGCCTTGTTCTTTCATAAGCTTTAAAAGCCTCCAAGATAAGAAATGAGGTGATACCTATCTTCCATATATTAATGCAAAAACATATGTATTGATACAAGAGAAAAATGAATCAAACGAGGTTCGGCAGCTTGTTTTCAACTTGGCGAACTCGCTTCAGCACCCGCCACACTGAATCTCGCTAGCAGCGATTCCTCTTCGGTGTCAATCAGCGTTTAGAGGCTCTTTTCGCAGATGCGTCCCCTAGCTGGCGCACATCAATCCAACCGACGAATGACGCCAGCAAGAGACCCGACGCAGAGGACACTCCTGACGGGTCCCGCTCTCTAAGGGCAGGTCTTAAAGGCCACTTAACACCCCTTTTTCTCTCTTGAGAGTTGCCTTCATTAGCGACCCTATTCAAGTGAGCCGAAAAGCGCGACAGTGGAGCGGCAAGTCCGTCCGTGCTGATCAGACACACCCTTCACGGGCGCAGCCGCAGCCTTCCTGTAACACCGGCGCCTCTTCATCGAATAACGTATTCACAAATGCGCACCCTTCGATTTTCTCTAGCACCGACCTCGCTCTCTTCAAGAAGCCTATTCAAAGACTGCCACAGCGTCATCGGAGGTGCATAAGTCATCACCTGAGCTGAGTGACTCTCCGTATAGCCTCTCGCTGTGCAGACCGTGAAGAACACAACGGCGTTCGGCGTAAAGCCAGAGGAGATGATGATGAGGCACGCTCCGTCGCTCTTTGACGCACTTCCCCAAGTCGAGTTCGGGGAGATTACACAAAGGCGTATGCAAAAGGAGGCCTTCCTCGGCGGCTATACCCTTTCGGTGCAAGAATGTTTCCGTCTACAAGTACAAGAATTTTTCGCAGAAGTTAAGGTGTTTTAGCGGGGACAGCTTAGCGTACGGCAATTACGGTTATACCGTACCGTTGTGGTCGTGACGTAGGTTTTTAAGACGTTTTTGCCGCGCAAGTAGCTCGCTGTGTGCGGTAGAACGGCATATAGCTCATTGCGTACTCATACGGTACGGCACGGTACGTGATGAGATGATCAAAGCGATTAATAGTGCTCTCGCAGACTAAAAAAGCGGCGTGCCAACCAAGACAAAAGCGCATAACCGTGCTACCCCATGGTAAACTGGCGCGGATAAAACGCCCTATTTTTCATGACCTAGCGTTTCCGCATTGTAGGTATTGAAAGATTATACAATGCATTATTCAAGATAGGAATGCAGTTACTCTAGACATTGCAAATAGACACATTCAAGGGAGAGAGTACGTACGAGAACTCCAGAAAACAGGCAATCCTGTTTATCGGTGGGCAATAGCCACACAACAGCAGGTTTGACTGGCCAGCTATAGGAGAAATAAATTGAAACAGACCTTGTTCATGGTCAAGTTTGTTAAGCATCATTGGTGCTATGACTATAGCGCGGAAAGCTGTGCTTATCTCGTGTACCCGCTCTTGTGAATGTGTGCACCTTGCGCAAACCGATACACAGTTGCACGATTTCAACTCCTTCGGCTGAAATACCGCACTTTAAAACCTGAATCGCCAGACCTTCGATCACGCACTAGATTTTAATGTGATCGTGTTGAGCAAAAAACTGCCCAAGTATTAGTCTTGGAGGGTGTAAGTTAAGTCACAGCGCTGTGAATTTCGTTTTTGTCACCATGAGCTGCAGGAATGCTAACTTGGTTGCGCATGACAGAACTCCACATAGAAGCTATTTCGCATGAAAGAAGATGTTTTGCTTTTTCTTTGCGCACAGATCATCCTATGGTGCACTTACTCATTCTCAGTGCCATAAGAAAAAAAAAAACAAAGTTATCCTCCATGCGTATGCACAAATTCAAGATAAAAAAAGGTCTTCAACAACATCGAGGCGCCATTTTAAAGTACGGGGCAGAACATCGCCTTAACCCTTGTGATCCGCAGTGGAACATAACAAACAACATCCACAAAGAAATAAAATCACTATTTTCTTTAACTCGGATGTCTCGACTACGAGTCAAACTCTCATAAAGGGTGTGGTTTACCTTTTCATAAAGCTGCACCCCACGCTGTCTCCATGAAAACGCCGTTGCTTCACTCACGTTCCACTTCATTCAACGCACCATGAATCTCCCTCGACAAACGCTGCCCGCTTCAATGGACGTTTCGGGGCGGAGAGCGAAACGGTGCATATAGATCAAGCCCCGGTGTAAGCATTGATACGTGAAAACTCAAGAATAAGTCAGAGGCGCACCTGAAAGAAAAGTGAACTCATGGTTGCGCGCGTGCTTTCTTTCTTTGCTCCGAACAAGATTTACGCCGAAACGTTAAAGGACGGTGGGCCAGCGTTAGAAAGCGTGATACGCCGACGGGCATCTCGCGTGTCGTACGAAAGGGGACGTCCCTTCTTTAACAGATCCCGGGCATTTAAACAAGTTTTGAAAGACTGCAACTGTAACGCCGCTGTTCCGCATGCGGAGTGCTTTTAAAGCGCTGCCGTCCTGGACTTGGAGCTCTAAACGCAGCTCGGAACTGACATGTGTTCGTGATGGCAATGATTGACTGGATCCTGTCGTCGTCCTGTTCTCTTTCTCAGTGCGGGAACTGCTTCAATGCTGAAAGGGTGGGGATCACCGCTCGCAACGACGGTGTGTCGTAACACTTATTCACCCACCGAAAAGGCTTCCTTCTTTTGTGCACCGCGCACTCGCACACATAACAATGAAGTTTCATTTCGTGGGGTTCTCCGATGCGTTGCTCCTTTCTTGTGTAATTCACGCGTCATACATTCAACCCTTTCACCCGTGAGCGCGCATACTTCGTTTATTCTTCCACCCAGCCTTATTATTCTTTTTTCAGACTTGCTTAACTCCGTGTATTGCTGAGTGCATAAATTTTGATCCACCACCTTACCCTACCCTACAGATGTATTATAGCATCCACGATCCTCTCTTCTCTGTGGTTATGGGAAGCCTAAATTAGTCCTCCTTCGTAGGAGTCACCGAAGCAGGGGTCGGCCGTGGATACGTTAAAGTGCGGCGGCCATAGTAACAACCAAGGTGGTCCTCGGTGTCGAAAGTTTGACAGCAGACCCCTTCCTCGGCAAAAGCTTCCTGGATGAATAGCGTTTAATTTCATGTGTACGGTGTAGGTGACGTAGAAGCTCATCTGCTATTCGTCAACTATGTTTCCTTTCCATTCGCGGCCATTCTCGCGCTCTATGAGGCAATCTGTTTTACGCTTCGCATGACCTTATCGTAAATTATGCGCAGCTTTATCGCAGCAAAGATATTGTCTGTCTACGTTGCTTTCTCACCCGGCGTGGCGTCTATCGTGCCTCCTAAAACACCACATCTCCCTTGTTTTCAAGTAATCTTTTCTTTGGAAACCGTGCGGTTTTGGGTGATCATCGCTGCTGCTTTTTCCTACTGCACAACGAAAACATTTTTTTTTTTTGTGCTTAGGATGCTCGAAAAAAACAGAGAGCAAAAGATAGTACAGAGCGCACACTTACAACCAAGTTTATTGCTCAGATGGCGGGAATTTCTGAAACAAGTTCCCTTAATCAAACTCTACGTTAATGTTGTACACAACTTGTTCTCCCTTCGGGCTCCTGGTAGCAGTTGGTAGTAGCTTAGCGGGTATACTGTATCGGTTGGTAGTGGGAGATGGGGTTGCATAAGCTTGCTGCAGGATACAACCGTCCCTTCAGAAATTGTTGGAAGACGACAAGAAAGCCCTGTTCTTAAAATGCCTCTCAAATATTCCACGTGGTTTCTGTTCTATGATAATATTCTGCGTTACGCGAAGTTACATCCTTCCACTAAATAAAGCAGCAATACCGGCCCCTCGCGACAGCCGCCGGCTACTACGCCGCCCTCCATAAATGATGCTTACTAATCACCCGGCGAAAACGTTATCCGAGTGTGTATTATCATTGCCCGGCTTGGCCTGCTTCGGGTCGCATTAGTGCTGGCCTCAGTGCCGGTGTCTTCTCGCACTTTTTAGCCGAGGCTATTAAGTGAGGCCGAAAGAAGAGAAGCTGAGGAACCAGCTCTCTCGCACATGCCGCCGCCAACAACACACACACACACACGCGCAAAAAATAAATAGCCGCGTTGTGCATTAGGACCGAAAAGTGCTCGCAGCCTGCTGAATACCCCGCTCTCTATAGCGCGGTCGAGTCGACTTGCAATGCCCGTCGGCCTGAGACGCCGTCGAAAGCCGCGCGAGAAATCGTGACCAGCCCCGACCCGGAAAGAGCGGGCTTGCTTTTCTTACAACGGCGGCGCCAGCGAGACGACCAGCTTGAGCCAGCGTGACCAGTGCTGCCCACCATGCAGAGACCTGGCAGGATGCAAGAGAAAAAAAAAAGAAAAAAAGAAAGCTCGAATGACGGTAAGAAAGAGACCGACAGGCAAAACCACAGCCGTCGGCACCATGCGGTATGTATGTCCGATCACGCCAGGTAAAGGAGGCATGAACTGGCGACTGAAGTGATTTTGTTGCTAATCGCTTCGCTTCACGACGCTGAGCTGTTGCAGACCTTCTACGTCATCACTGTGAGCTATAAGCGTTGGGAGGAACACAGGTGGGATTATGATCTCCTGCTTCGAAAAAAGAACGGGAGCAAAAAACAACAGAGAAGGTACTCGCACCTGCATGTGAAAAGAGACGAGATAACGAAAAGAAGGCGCCAACAGGATTTACAGCAAACAGGTGCACTCTGGCTGTGCCCTGGTTGCTGTGATTTTTATCTCTTTGCTGTTCGCATGTAAGCATAACCAAGCAGGTTTTAAGATAAATTTGCTGCAGTGGTGGTTCCTCGCGGTATATGAAGAAGGGTTGAAGCGAATGCTCGGGAAAAGTTCCCTTTAAAAATAAAAAAAAAGCACGATAGCGTTGACCCATCGCTAGCATAGCTTAAATATATTTCCTGTAAATGTTGCTATGCTATATGGCAAATAAGTTTTTGTTACTAACATATTGAATTTGGCTTCCATACTGACCTCTGATATTCCAGGACACTAAGCGTTTTTCTTTCCAGCTGGATATCATTACAAACTTTTTGTAACAGTGAGCAAATGGAAATGATGAAATGATATTAAATTTTCTTCAATGTATAATATTGTCCTTATAATATTGTCATTGTTTGGTCTCGAAGCCCACTGAAGCATTCATAAATTGTTATTACGGCCCACGCTTCTAATTGTGAAGTTGTTTTTTTTTTCTGTGCGAGAAACGAACCCCGTTTTCTGACGTCATTGTTTCCAAGCGTGTATGAATTTATGCTAAGAAGTCTTTCTTGAATTTCGACGTCTCTTCTTACAGGTGGAGGCATCAATGTTCTTATACGCCGGACTTTCGTGAGAAGCCTCCACTTTTTATTTCTCGGTGCGGTGGACAAATTTTCTCTGCGGCAATCTTGCTTCAAGGAATCCTTGTGCTCATCTTGGGGATGCAGGGTGAGAGGGGAGAGAGGACAAGACGCTATTTCTGCAGCCATAGTTGGGAGCACTGCTCAGCGCCTGTGGATGCAGCCAGAGCGGAGGAGTATGGGCAAATGCCTGGCGACCATCCCTTCCCCCTCGTAGAAATACTCTTGTACAAGATACCTTGCATAAAACTGTTAGTTTGACGAAGCCGTACTGGCCTTCGCATATGTTTAACTTTCTCGTATATTATATCAATTTACTTGCCG
Organism: Rhipicephalus sanguineus; assembly: GCF_013339695.2. Lineage (NCBI taxonomy): Eukaryota > Metazoa > Arthropoda > Arachnida > Ixodida > Ixodidae > Rhipicephalus > Rhipicephalus sanguineus. The sequence continues at coordinate 37,698 of NW_023615189.1, read as the reverse complement.
TGGTGCACGAGTGACATGTTTGCTTCACTTTTCTCAATTTAATAACCCAAAAGCTTTCCATGACTTCATCACATTGTACAACTTCGCGTTATTGCAATGTGACAACACAGTGCTTCAGGGTGTGGCCTACAGGCAGGCTATACACCGAGTGCATCAACACAAATGCGTGGATTCTGTACGTTACCTGCGGAGTAGCCTAGAGCCCCGAATGTGCTCGTACGTAAAGGTTCGCAGATGAGCTGAAGCGGGTTTTTCAGAGGATATGGTTGCCAAGTAAACGATCAGCGCCAGAAGTACAGTATAGGTGGCTGATTCTTTACAATCGCATCGAGTGTGCGAAGAAAACCTTGCCAGAAATATATGTCCTTCAATATGCATATACTAGCACCATCCCAGTCGGCTCATTGCCCATTGTGGAATTTCGTTGGCCTGCAACAACTTTGCAGCCGTGTTTTGAAATGCATGATGCATGAATGGTACCTCGAAACGCTGCTTATGCAAATTATGGACAGTTTTTATTGATTTGGAACGTCGTTTGCACCACCGGCGTCAACCGTCTAAGTAATGTCGTTCATTTTTTGTCCCTTGTATTGCTTTAGCGCAACTCGGTTTGAACATGAATGAAAGGGGAGATAAGGAGGGAAACGAGGCAGGCGAATAGAAAAAGTCACAAATGAACATGCTCGCGAAATTTTTCGGGCTGTTCTATATAAGAAGCAGCACTTGCGGTGTTTCGCAGCGGAAATTCTAATGACAACGTTCATGCAAGGGTGACATTTTCTTTTGCTTTTGCTCGCGCGTGACAGGGATTCACTGAATCGTGATTGTGTTAGCCGATGAGCCGGATCGCGTACTATCGCCAGCCCCCTATATACAAAGCTTTTCCACAGCACGCCTGGTAGATGTGACGTTGATGTGCTTCGCGCTTTGCAGCAGGCCGGCGCAAATGCCACACCCTCGCCGTGGTAACAAACATTAAGAAGCCTACAACAGTAGCGCTAGGGCGCCTCGATGGCAGCGTTCCTTCGTACAGAGCGGTGACAGCGTCTAGTGTTTGACCCAATATGGAGCAACATCACACAACGCGTTAACTCCACTTTTTGACCCAATATGGCGGTGACGCGGTTAAAGGTTGCCGCCACACTGTGCGAAGGAACGCTGTAATCGAGACGCCCTACTCATGTCCACTGTTATACGCAATATGGCAACATTACACAAAGCGCTAGCTCCACTGTTTGACCCAACATGGCGACGGCGAGGACAATGGGTGTCACCACCCTGCACGAAGGAACGCTGGCATGAAGCGCCCTAAGTAGCACGGCCGCAGCGCACCATCTGTCGTCTTGTAAACAGGACTCACTTGTCGGCACTCACAAAACGTACCGCAGGTGAGAATGAACGGGCTCGTAGTACGCATGCCAGAACTGTGCCTCTGTTAATATTATTTATTTATTTCTGCGCCACATATTCCCTTTCATCTTTCAAAGGCATTCATCAGCCCGGGCTACGCTTCGCTGAGCGGAGACACACACGAAGTGTAAAGAGGAGGGATGGTCATTACGCGAACGTAGCCGTCGCCATTGAAGAGGGGAGCGGTGGACAGTGGTCGAGCCAACGTGAAAAGGAAATAGACACACAAATAAAGAGCGAAAGCTTGCCAGACCAACCCGTGACGTTCGCGACGACGCGCACTCTTCACTCTTTCCGCTCTCCCCACGACGCTGGCTCACCAATCCCAGTTCCATTCTCTCACCATCACTCGGCCAGAATCCATTGTTCACGGCAGGAAGCTTTGATGGCGACGACCACGAGAGCGATAGTATGCGCTCTCGCGTCGAAGGTCGTTCTCTCTGGACTCGCTCTCCGAAATCCTCCTCTCGTGTGCGAAGGTACACGACTTTCAAAAGAACGGGCAACAGAGAGAAACATGAGCGTATACGCACAAGAGTGCAGGTGCGCTCAGTTACGTCGCTGCAAAGGCGAGAGGAAACAAAGAAAGAAACAAGTGAACGGAATGAGCGACTCTGTGAGCTTTATTTAGTGCCGCAACCCGCGTTCATTCAGAAAGAAAAAGAAGCGGTGGCGGTCGCCCCGCCATTCAAAGGGAAACCGATGTGCATCTGCTTTGTGGAGTCAGGTTAATGAAAACTGAGACGTGGCATGCGGGAACGTGCCGTTGGTGGGCAGGCAGTCAGGGTACCAGAGGAGGAGAAGGAGAGGTTCAAGTGGACAAGAGACGCTATAGATGCCACAGGACAAGCTGCACAGGACAAAGGGCGCCAACATGTCCTGAGGACGCCACAGGACAAGTTGGTGCAGCGTGTCGTTTAACAGGCGTTCCTTCCGTCCCCTATATATGTCATGAAGAAGCCGAGGATCATAGAGCGGGTAGAGAAATGTATTAACTTTGATCAGAAAATACAAAGCCTTTGAAGAGCAACGGGGGCGCACCAAGGACATCATCAAGTCCGTCCAGATGATGTGCACCCTCCACCCTCCACATCATCAAGTCCGTCCAGGTGATGTGCACCCTCCGTACTCAAGCATAAGATGAACGCAGAGCGGTGAATTGTTCACAGCAGCTTGTGGCACGGCAAGACATTAGAGAGTTTGAGAATTGGGGCCCCAAGGAGCTTGGGGACCCAATAAGCTTGCGAGCCGCCAGGGCGCATGCGCAGAAGCCAAGCCACTCTTGGGCTCTTGCGCTCGCGTTGACCCGAGACGCAAAAATTTAAACTAGCGTGGGTGTCCAAGGCGTATTGGGTCGCTAGCGAGACGACGCAGACGCAGCGCGGGCCACAACGCAGTATGGCCCGCGTTTCGCATGCTTTTAATTTCGTCACGTGTGGCGCCCCGAGCGTTGACCCAACGCAGCTTGCGTTTGACCCAATTCTCATACACTGCTGCTCCTCTCAACACAACAGCAACCTACCCAACGCAGCTTGGGGACCCAGTGTCTTGGGTCCCCAATTCTCAAGCCTTCTATTATATAAGATTTTAGAGGGTCTCCTGCTATGCTTTGTAGAAAGAATGGTTCGATGCCACATTCTAATGTCGTGATACCACCGGTTCTGGCCAGCTCTTTCGTCTTCGTCCTTGTCGGGTCGCGCTTCTAAACCCCATTTTCCGTCCTTCCGAATGATACGGAGCTATAGTTGGTTCATATCTGTATATTTGACAAGCTCCTTACAAGGTCGAGGCGGAAGACAGAAAACATCCGCAAACTCAAGATGAATGTTTATTCTAAGCCGACAGGTTAGGTATGAACAGGAAGTGTATTGCCGACCTCAGTGCACCTCTTGTGGGCATCATTTGCACCTTTCTCTCTCTTTCGCGTACACATGAGAGAAGTTTGAATCAATTCTACAGTTTTATATTTTTACAGTACAAAAAAAAATAGCCGGGCGTAACTTGCACTAGAGTGGCAAGGCTAAATGAACAGCGGAGCTTATCGGTTCCTCTGGTCCTGGCCATACGAAGTGATGCCAGGTTATACGAAGTGATGCCAATTGATGCTAAGTTATACAAAGTAATGCCAAGTGATGCCAAGTTCTAGTCGAGTCCCGCACAGTCGCCTGTCGCCGTTTCGGCCGTACTACGTTGCATGTGGACTACTTTAGACGAGCCGAGTCCAGCAGCCTCGCTTCTCATCGGCAGTGCGAACCTTCTTCGGTCTCCCCATGTCTGCGTCTGGCGCCGCGCGCCGCCGCAACGCGTCTGCTTTGTAGAGAACGAAGGAGCGCATGCGCAGTTGGCCGTGACGTCACGTCGGGCGCGATCGAGAGGTTGCGCGCAGAGTCCACGCAGGCGGGCTGGTGGCTGAGCACTGAGCAGTGTATGGGCTACGAAGCACGCGCACGTCAGTGCAAATGGTTGCTAGGCAACGCGCGCTGACGTCATCGCGGCGCGGAGTTTTTTATTCGCATTGATCAGATTACGGCCGGCTTAAAGGGCTTCGCTGTTAAAAGAAGAGAAAGAAATAAGATTATGAGAACCTATTGTTCTGGCCATTTTACGTTACACTACTTTCCAAAAACGACGCTGTTCGAAGCGATACATACAGAAAATTATCTTTCAGTGAGTTTTCAGATTGGTATTTCTTTAGACGGGGTGCTACCTCGCGCTGCACGTCCTATGAACAACACATTCCTATGAAATATCCTATGGATTCACACATTTTCTCATACTAATGAATAAACACGTCAATCTGCTGACAGAAGAGAATCTGCTTTGTTCTTGTCGAATTCTTTCTTTTGAACACCTCTAGACACCAGCTGTTCCAGTTTGCGAGTTCGTAAAGGAGTGAGGGATATGAAGATCCTAACTTCACCTTCACATATATTTTTATCAGTTTTGAAAAAAAAAAAACAATATTGCTTGCCAATCGGCGCCGGCTATTGCTAACGATGTTAATGAGGTCGGAAAAAGTTTTAAAACAATTAAGACTTTGGCAACAGTTCATTACCCACATACACACAGCATAGGTGCCGAAAAGGAATATTTGTAAGGGGTTCAATAAACTCAAATGTTCATGCCGAAGTACAAACAAGGACATTGTTGATTTAACACTCGCAATATTGAGTACAGGAAGACGAGCACGCAGTAAATCTTTATTTAATAAAGATGTTCGGAAATGTTCAAAGACATTTTAAATTCTTCATATAGAACTATTATCAATGTTTAAGTGACAAGGTTCAGAGCCTCTGGATATTTCCTGATGCTCCAAAATCCTTACTCTAATTTTCGTTGTTCTCTCGAAGAGTACGTACTACTGCTTTCCTGTTTAATTTTTTTTTTAAAGCGAAGCTTCTATGAGTTGCTGATTTCAGTGGCGGTGTCGGCGACATAGTTCGCAAAAAATCCGGCGCCGCCGAGTGAACAGAAATGCGGGTGTACGCAAATGAGGCCCTCGAAGCTGCGTCGGTCATGCGTGTTTTTTATGCGCCGTTTTCCAGTAATTAATGCTCTGTCGATCGCAGACTTGTCGCCGATCAGCCGTTTTTTTTATACGGGAAGCTGATCTTTTATCGAGGTCACTTGTATTTCACGTTTCCACATTTCATTGTTGCCTTTCATTGTTTCCACGCGCGAACGTTGTTGTTGCCTGTAGAAACAGAAGTGTTGCGCTGCAAGGCCCGTGCATGAGTGTCCCATTCCTAGCATGGAGGAAGCAAGAAGCTAGGAGGGAGCATTGCGCAATGCGAAAGAAAGAAAAAAGTCAGGCAGGCACACGTCAAGCTCAGCATGCCCCAATCCCCCATTTTCCCTTTAGGGGAAGAGCTCCTGAGTTTTCTTTTTTTTTTTTTGCAGCTTAGCTTTTTAGGCTTTCCCTTCAGTCGTTTCGCGTGACCAGCACAAAGCGGGTATGTGCCAAGCAGTTCCTATAGTATAGTACAGTCCAGGCATAGTATTTATTTTTCAAAAATATATTTAGTTGTGAGTTCAGCGCAGTGTCCTTTTCTTCTTTCTGTCCGTGTTTAACCCGTTGCGCTGTCAATTATTTTACGAAAGGCATAGCATAGTATAGAAAGGCGGTGGAGAATGGAATTGAAGGTGAGGGGTAAGGAAGGGAGGAGGGGAGAGGGTGAAGCATGGAATAACCTTGTGTAGTATGGTTTAGCAAAAGGGTGGGAAACGGAAGAGAGGGTGAGGGGGCGTGATGTGAGAGTTGGTAGGAGGGAAAGGAGGAGATAGAGCAATATAGAAAGAGACCAGGAAAGAAAAAAGGACGAAAGAAAGAAGATGTAGAAAAAGATAGAGAAAGAATTAAACATGAAAGAAAGAAGAAAGAAGAACAAAAAAATGCTGAAATATGAAGGACATCAATCTGCGTTCTCCAGATGGTGGCGCTTGCTTGCCAACTCCGCAGTTTACTCAGATTGCAAAGGCGTAGAACTGGTTTTAATTTCTTTTTTTCCATTGCGTCTTGTGTATTTTAGCATGAAGTCTACACCGGAGTGGCACTGGATATCCCTAGTTATTTCCCCGAGACCATATAGCCGCACTTCTGTCTACAGAGCGCCCGTCCTGTCTGTGTGTTTCTTCGTATGTCAGTGTGGTCGTGATTTTTGCGCGGAATTGACTGTTGAATTCAAACATGCGCTAACTAGCCTAACAGCGAGCACTACTAGAATATAACAAAACAAACTATGCAGTAAGGAACAACGACAAGGAAGAGGCATTGAAAACATTATGAATGTCGCCAGAAGGAAAAGGTTCTATGCAGAAAGGCACGCACGTCGACACGTCTCACACAAGCTGTTTTTATTCGGTTGCACTGGTAATACCGCATGGAATGCGTCGTTTGCCGTAGCTCACTCCCCTCTTTAATGCCCATGCCCTGAGGGTTTCAATAAATAAATAAATAAATAAATAAATAAATAAATAAATAAATAAATAAATAAATAAATAAATAAATAAATAAATGCGTTCCATAATGTTACGGATATGTCTGTGTATCAGAGATAAATGTGCGCCTAAATAGAAGCGACAAGCGCTACGCAATACGCAAAAAAAAATGCCATTTTAAAATCACATTGAGCGTTCAGATGTCGTGCTTGCTGCATAGACCTCACGCAAGCCACCCGGCCATTACGCAGCTGCCGAAAACCGATCGCTCCACCACCGTTCTGAGTAACCGCGATCGCCTAGGTAAACCCCACCCTGTATGCGACTCCTGGCGTGTAATACGGTATTTATGTCAAGGCAAAATAAACTTGACGAATGCTGAAGTGGCGAGCCTGACAGCTGGTGTAAACATGCAGCGTGCAAGAACGCAGGAAATCCTACAGGCGGAGTGTAGGGGGGGGACAAAAAAAAAGTGCCAGCGCCGCAGTAATTGCTGGCGTCAGCCGCACACACACCCGGTGAACGCACGTGCTCACGAATTACACGAGTGAAAAGCAATTACCCCCAAATGGACAACCGCACTTGACCCCTCCGGTGGCCCGCCCCTCTCGGCACATGGCGGCATATTTCAGCCTTGTACGGGACCGTACGCGCTGGCGACTGCACATTACGGCCCAGGCCGGATGCTTTTGTGAGGCAACCCTGAGACTTGAGAAGGAACAAGCAAAGAGAATGAGATAGAGGGAGAGGTGAGGAGGGGGGGTGCTCATTCGGCTGCCAGCGCTGATGATACCGCGCGCGGTGCCCGTCGGCAAGACGTCCGCTCCGCCCGCCATTATTTTCTCGGTCGGGCCAAGTTCGGTGCACAACTGACAACACTGACACGATCTGGTGGCGACGAAAGTACAAGTCAATTACATGAGCTTGAATATGGAATCCTAATTCTATAATGGGCCCACCGGCAGCGGCAAGAGAAAAACAACAACATATAAGTTGCACTCAGTGAGAACGACAGCGGCAAGCAACGTCAGCTTTAGGCGAAATAATCTGCTGAATTCCCGAGATATTGCGTTTGTAAGTGGTGTCTACCAGTCACCGATTACCTTCACTATTATGTTGGGTGACGAAGGCGATGAGAGTAGAGCGTTAAAGGGAGCGACAAAATCAGGAAGTTCGCATTCACTGGCGAAAATTTTCTTTTAAAAACTGTTTTACAGTAATAAATTTGTTGCGAAACCGTGCCCTGTTGTGCTTGTCAAGTGGGATCCGGTGCCAGAAACCACTCGTCCTATGTTCCAGCGTAATCGTCAGTGCCTCGTGCGCCACCATTATGCGTGTCGCGCATTCAATTCGATATACATATAACCAGTCAGGACATTATTTTAAAAAAAGTGCTCCCATATATGGGCGCGCAAACTTTGCTCTGTTCGACAATTATGGAACACTGGCTACAGAACGAAAAATAGTTACCCCTAAATATACCTGTATGTGATGTGCAGAGCCTACAGGGATACTACGGATTACTCCATGAAAAAGGGGGTCGCCTGTTTAATTTGCGACCGCACCAGTGGCATTCCGATGCAAATGCAGATAATAATAACAATTAAAATTAACACTGGAGCAGTTACTCGTTACTGGACCGCGTGCGGTTCATTGAAAGCCAAGTTTAAACACCCCAATGCCTTTTTTTTTTCATTTTCGGCTGAATAAGGAGGCAGAAGTAACCCCTTAATTGCGCCATCCAGCTGTTTGTATAAGTCCTGGTCGACCAGAAGTCATTTTTGAAAGGCTACCTCACAAGTCACCAATTTTTGCCAACACTTCACCCGCAAAATAAATTCATGACCAATGTAGGTCCCTACAAACTCTGCCACACGACCTCACAGGAACCATTTCGTAGACCCAACCGTGATGTTCAACGCACCGAATGCGACTCGCTCACTCTAATGGAGAACGCTAAAGCTAACACCTTAAATCGCTTATTCGCTTATTCGCTCTACGGCTCCACTCGAAAAGGCGGAGACGCAAACATAAGGACAATTACACTTTCTTCAAGAAAGCATCCTGATGTGCCTTAATTTATTAATCCCAGAGTGTTCGTGTATTTAGACTGGGCGGTAAAAATGCGCGTTCACGACCTCGTAGGCTTTCCAGTTGCTGCACGCTACTAACACGCCCTTCTGTTCGACGCACCTGGCCAACCATCCACTCTTGACACAAGCTTCTCTCCTTCATTCCTTCGGCGAGAAGAGGCTGGAGGGGGGCGCAGTTCATTACGGTACCTACCGTGGATCTCAATTACCGCACCTGCGCGACAGAGGTGGGCCACAGCCGTGCGTACGTTGCCTGGCACTGCCGCTATGCCCCGGCTTTGCGCGCACATGAACGGGACAGCCGATTACTGTATACACTCGCATCTTCCTCCCCTTCCTCGCTGTTACCGAGTCTTTTTTTACTCGTATTGACTTCTCTGAGCGGACTTCTGGGTGTGTGTCAGACTTCCATCGAGATGCAATGAATTGGACACAAAAAGCAAATGCCGTGCATATTTAAAGGAACACTAAAGTTAAACAAGGAACCAAGTTAGACTGAAAAATTATCGCTTGACAACCCTACCTTACTCAAGGTTACAATAAAAGGTTTAGTAGTGCGAAATATAAGGAAGGTCAAATTTTCATTTTCACATTTCGCGCCGAAGTCCTTGCACATGTCGCGTCACCGACTTCAGGTTTTTTTTTTTGTATTTTCGCCATAACGGCTCAGGAAAATTTCCTCAAACTCAGCATGCTAAATCTATGTCCCGTTATAGGTCGATGTACTTTATTTTACCTATTAAGAAATACATGTGGACGCCCTGAAAATCTGCTACGTCATAGCAAGTTGACGCGGGAACTTCAATGTGGCGTCACCACTTCCATTTTCCTTTCGCGCGTTTTCTCGCTTACCAAATGTCGCATCCTGGCAAGAGTTGTGCTTTTGGTACTGTGAAAGGGTAATTTATTAGTACGAGAAAAACAGCTTTTGTGTTAACTGTACCTTTAACGCAAAGGGCACAGTAACTATCAATTTAAGTGTTTTGGCTTGACCAAAAGACAAATGCCGGCAAGGGAAATGTCTATTTGTTTCTGAAGCACGGACACTAGTGGCTTAGCATAAACAAGTGCTCCCACGTTCATAATCGAAGCGACTGTTGAAGATGGCCGTTCCTTTCTAAGTGCACGAACTTACTATGGGTGAGAATCCCAAATGGGGTAATATTATTGACGCTTAATACTAGTAATATGAATTGTGCACGAACTTACTATGGGTGAGAATCCCAAATGGGGTAATATTATTGACGCTTAATACTAGTAATATGAATTAACTATACTAATCTTTAGTAGTTTATTATAGGTAGTCATTGCGTATTCATTTTGTTTCCACAACTTCTACGAGGCCTTGCTGAGAGAGCACAACGTTTGCGTAATTAAAATTAGGTGATTATAAATCCAAGCAAACACAAAACATTGCGCAGGTTCCTGGACTGATGGCCAAAGGAGCAGGAGAAATTTTGCGAAAGGTTGTTGCAATTCTTTATTTTCATGAGAAACCATCTGATATTTCCTTGAATGAGGCTCTGAGCATTATGTGCAGTGTGAATCTGTAATGTGCGCGCGTTTTAAAGCAACCTAGTCCTTGCACTAATGAACCAAACGTAAAAGCGCTTCACAAGAAAACATGCGTATTGGCAAATTTGATATGCGTTCGCAAGTACCCCACAAATCTATGCATCAGATGCAATTTTTCATTTCTTGCTACTTTTTGAGCATGATCTGTACCTGCGTTGAAAACAGCGCGAGAACGGGACGAAGGCTGAGGAACAAACAACAAAGGCGTTTGTTCCTTAGCTTTCGTCCCGTTTTCGCGCTGTTTTCAACGCAGTAACATGTATATCTACCAGCTGGCCCTTCAAGACACCCTTCTGCAGTGATAATCGCCTGGTTTCATAGTGGCGTGTGGAGTAATACAACCTGAAAAATAACTGTTTTGCTAATTCATTACATTGAAATCAAATTAGTAATGTATGAGATAGTTCTGCATAACACAAGGCATAACAGCATGACTTCTTAAACAGCAATAAAAGAAAAAAAAAGAGAGAGAGCACTGACAAGTTCTGGCTTTCAACTGCAAAATCTTTAATGCCACATGATATCTGTAGATTTAAAAAAAAAATGTTGCTCTGAGAGCTCAAGGGCTCGTGGCCGGCGCCTAGGTGGGGATATTAGCCCAAATCCCCGAACTCGCCGGACCTTTTTTTTTTTTTTAATAAAGTTGCTCTCTCTCTCTCTCTCTGAGTGCTGAAGTGGGACATGTGAGTAGATTCTAGAAATCCCAACAAATATTTAGCGAGTGTGTGCAAGGATGATATAATAATAATAATAATAATAATAATAATAATAATAATAATAATAATAATAATAATAATAATAATAATAATAATAATAATAATAATAATAATACCTAGGGTTCTTTAACGTGCACCTAAATTACGATGCTAATAATTACGCCTCATGAATATTTCATCCAGCATAGCACTTCCTTTGCTTAGTTTTATTACATCTACGTAATATTTCTTACGTGCATTAGAGATTTCTACTTGAAAATTAGTGAACATCCTGGTCCGTGTTCGTTTTCTTCTTTCCCCGTTGAAGAAGTCGCACTCACATGCCCCAGGCTTGTGCAATGCACTCTAAAGCATGCCATTTCTCAGTATTTCATGCTCCCCTATATGTGGGCCAGTTTAACATCGGCCATGACGTTTACATAAATACTTGTTCAACCTCGTTCACATCAACCACAGAATGTTCCGCTGTATTCCTGCATGCATGGTATAACAGCATGGTTATGCACAATTAGCCTTTTCCATCGCTCGGAGATGCAGATGGCGTGCATTGTTCTCAGAAGACGCTCGAAGCACAACTACCAGTCGTTTAGAGCGACACAAAGTTGAGCTGGTTGGTAAGGATGCATCATAAAAAGGCTAAGGCGTGAAAACACCGACACAAGGCGTGTCTCCACGCCTTACCTTCTTTTATGATGACAGTCATTCACACAAGCATTTAATAAGCGTGGATGCTCAGTCTTGCTGGCGTATGAATTTATATTTACGGTCGAAAACTGCAGATATGAACAGGAAGGACACAAATGCTTGCACCGTCTGCCTCTGTGCTTTTATGCTCTAAGAATGTAAATAAATCTAATAAAATACAGACAGAAATACGTAGTACTGGCTATGCCAACATGTGATGTCGACAATTGATTGATTGATTGATTGATTGATTGATTGATTGATTGATTGATTGATTGATTGATTGATTGATTGATTGATTGATTGATTGATTGATTGATTGATTGATTGATTGATTGATTGATTGGTGGGGTTTTGTGGCGCAAGGGCCATGGGTGGCCAAAGAGCGCCATGTCTTCTGTGTGGTGTTGGCAATGACCAATGATTTCGATGACAGGGTGTATTATGGCTGTATAGAGGCCTAAAATCACGCGCTATAAAGAAGCATAAAAGGGGTGTATAGGGTATAAAATTATGGCAGTGACAAGTGATGTGATCTATGGGTGTGGGATGAATGACGAGTGAGTATGGTATTTACAAGTCAGAGGCGGGAAAACAGCACGAATGCCTCCTCAAGGCCTTTGAGCCCAAAGGCCGGGAGGCAGGTGCTTGCTTTGAAAGAATTACCACAGCAGCAGCCTCAATGATGAGACCACGCTACGGAGCGCCTGGAAAAATAACATTAAAATTTACATCCTTTAGATATTCACAGAGGGACTGATACTTAAAGAGAGGTTCTTTGCCAATGAACATAACGGGGGGGGGGGGGGGATGGAGTGGAAACTGAAGGTATATTGATGAGAAATGCTTTTTCCTGAGAGCGTCTAGTTCCCTGCATTGCAGTAGGATGTGGAGTATAATGAGGGGGTCGCCACAGTGGTCACACAACGGTTGGTCGCCTCCGGACAAAAGGTATGTATGTGTACTATGTGTGTGCTATTCGGAGTCTGCAGAGTGTTACTTGTGTACGACGTGTCTTGGATATCGGCGGCCAATTACCAAGGTGCGGTTTTATAAGATGTAATTTATTTTGCTTTTCCTTATTCCATAAGTGCTGCCAATGAGCCCTAAGCTTTAGTTCGACAATTCGTGGCCAAGTAGTTGGGACGTTTGCAGGGCCACTAAATAGTTGATGGAATCGGTCGTGGGTGGGAATGTATCGTTTTCTCTTAATTATTTAGCACAGTAGATTTAAATGTCAGTGTATCATGCTGGAACTGAGTGCCTAGACCTGGTTATAGATTCAAATAATAGGAATGTTCTCCAACTTTCGGAAGGCTAGGTAAAACTTGTATATCAAGAAATGGTAATCAGGCCTACAGAGACTATAATCGGACCTCTGTCCTAATCACTTCAGTATTCGATCTCCACAACTATTTCACTCTTACAAGTTGTTTAAGTAAACCTCTTCTCTCACAAAGTTGGCCATTTCGCTGTTTCAAAGTTGCAATTCAGAAATATACTTCCTAAGGTAGGCATAAATCAGCCGTTTTACAAACGACTATTCGATATTTAACCATGCAGTTGCAGAATTCAGTAAAGTAATGCCACTAACATAGCGGGATCCGTTTTTGTTCGTTCATCAAATACTTAGACGAGGTTAAGCTAACTGAACACCCCGTCACCTAACCTATGACAACACATGTATAGCATATTAGCTCAAAAGTCCGCATGTATTTTACTCAGTCCATATAAATACAAACCAGTACACATGTTGCGGTTTCATTAACGCAATTTGTATGCTTCGTGAATCCGCAATACTTTTCAGAGCTGTTGATGCGGATTCTTTATAAAGGGATAATATTAGAAGCCATCCTTGCAGACGGCCATAAGGTGTGAGGGCGGCCTACAATGTAAGGCAGTGTATACTAACACGCTTCGGGGGGCTGTAATATGACGTAGAGCACGGGCATTACGATTCAAATGAACCGGATTCAGTTTACCCTGTAACAGCCGCGAAGAATTTGGAAATGGTGTCTCTGGCATGTGCATGGCACACGTTGATCACCTGGGAGCGGCCAGTGTAAACAGAGATGGGTTCACTCGCATCACCGCTAAGCGGCATAATTCACAATTATCTAACAAGCCGTAACCCTTCGTGCCGTTGTCAACAACGGCTGTTCACAAACATTCCACGCCACCATATCTACGTCTATAAATATAAAGATGATAGAGTAATCCAGATTAGCTTTCCTGTTTTGAGATGATAATGTGTGTTAGAATAGGTTTATTTACCGTATCCTCAGCGCGCGTCGGGGAGAATAAAGAAATGTTATTTTCTTTCTTTATTTAAAATCAAATGGCATTGTTTACTTGTTGAGCAGACAGGCTCTTCCCGATAGCGACTTCGCCTGCAGCATGAGATTACAATCACCCTACGACCCGTACACACATTACACTTCCCTTATGAAAATGAACTTTGCGAGTCTAATGTGCAACTAATGCACACCTAATGTGTCATTAGATTGACATTAGACCTGCAAAGCCTAATGTCCTTTAGCATCACGTGTGCATCAGACACTCAAATGACAATATGCACCAGAATTTCTAATGACAGAAGTACGCAGATTTTCCAATGCGTATCCTAATGCCAAAGCACATTACAGCTAAGAAATATATATTAAGCGTTCATCACCACTAAAAATTAAATATTCTAGTACTAATCGTAACAATTGCAAGGATTTTACATCCCAAAACCACGATACGACAGTGGCGTAGCCAGGGGATGGCACATCGGGCCCGTGCCCCAACCACCCTCCCCCTCCCCTTCCCCACCCCTCGAAAGTTTTTTTGTCATGGCATACAGAGCCCAAAATGACATTCGACCACATCTGCCTGCCCGGCCCCCACTTGAGATCAAGGAGGTGCACCCCCCCCCCCCAAAAAAAAAAACAATTTCTGCCTACGCCCCTGCGATACGATTATGAGGCACGTCGTAGTGGAGGGCTCCGAAAATTTCGACCACTTGGGATTCTTTAACATGCACCTTAATCTAATTCAATTTCTTACAGATCTCAACATTCACGTTTTGTCTTTGAGAAATCTCAAACGCCAAAGAGTTTGTATTGCAATAAATATTTCAATCATGTTTCAGTAGGAGATATAACATTGAGCACTAATAAGCATTGAGCACCTCAAACACTAATAATAATAATAATAATAATAATAATAATAATAATAATAATAATAATAATAATAATAATAATAATAATAATGCTGGGATATTCCGTGCCAAAAGCACGATGTGGAGGCACGCTCTAATAGGGCATTCCGGATTAATTTCGACCGCCTTGGGCGGATAAAACTTCAATATATATATATATTGAAGTTTTATCCGCCGGATATATTGAAGCGTTTACTAATTAACTAATTTTCATAGTGTTGCTCGCGTGCGGTGATGCGATACCCCGAACAGTTACACAGAAGTGTAGGTTTTCCATTAGCCCGGAGGATGGGGGGTTGGATTAATAGAACTGCAGTGCACTGTAATAGAACTGCGGACACTGAGGGAAGCATGAGAGATGAATCAGTCGGATCGTTGCAGTCAGAATTTGGAAGTGTATCATCAGCTACACGTTTTCAACAAAAATACGCCTGGGAGCAGTGGCTACCAACGTAGCCTCCCCCACCCCCCACCCCATTCTTCATTCCCCGTCGGCAAGTTCCGGCGAGCGGGGTACAGGGGGTGGGGGGGGGGGGGCGCCCATGCCTTTCATCCCGCAGCTGACGCTTCTGTTTCCTGTTACGCAGAGAAAGTAGAGGAATGGGCACCTGGTCAGATACACCCTTTCTCTTTTATTGTGCAGGAATGCACGCTATTCATACCTATCTACACACGTGCAAAGCCTCCAACCCTGAAACAAATCTGTGTTCGGCGCTTGTAGTACGCAACAGCATTGCCTTTGAGATCTGTACTAGGGTGGTTAGAATCCAGCCACCCTACGTGTATCTTGCAGGGACTCAGTGATGACCGTCGCCTCGAGCGTGAGCAAAACTTTCTCTAATATGCCAAGAACAAAAAGTATAGTTTGAAAACTAAATACAACCAGTGATCAAATAGTGCAAGCACACCTAAAGTTGTGTGCAAAGCCATAAATACATTTAATTTGCAATACAAAAATTTCCTGTATGATAACACGACACTGCTGCCACCTACATTTTCTTTTTAGTCGAGCCTGTTAGTCGGCAGTTGCAACAGGCCTCGTTGTACTACAGGTGCTTCTCGCGAGCACATGTGCTCCGCAGTGACATATTTACCGTGTTGATAGATATTGTGTGCGTTTATTGTGTGCTTATCGTACTTGACATTCGTCGACTGGATATTTTGCGCGTTTCGGAACGTCCTCCCGCAAGTGGGGGATGATGCATCGTCGTTCGTCGCCACTCAGAACAGCCTCATCGGACGCGCAGCTTTGTCTCCGCGCTCATAAGTGCTTTCTTGCTTCGTTTATCGATTACTCACGTTAATCGCGTGATTCAATATCGAGTGTACCTCCAAAGACAATCCACTTCCCAGTGTTGTGACAAGCGGCGACCGCGGTTGTACGGGAGCGCAAGCGTGAGCCTTTTGACGAGCGACTGTGAAGAATGCAAAGCCAGTGCCAAACTTCGGTAAGTTGAAGAAAGTCGCTGAACTAAGTAACTTGGTTATTCATTGCGTGGTGCTGTTGTGCAGGAACCGATAGCCCGGGCGGCGTGTTGGCACAGCGAGGATAATGAACGAGAGACCCGATAGACAGGTATGTTTGGTGCTTTGAGCGCACTTGTATTTACATCACCGTAAAAGCCGGTCGCCGATTGCGTTGATTGCATGTTTGAAGGATGCGCGTTACGGCTGCGCGATCCTATCCTTCGATCATGCAAGCCTCGTGTCATTGCGCTGTTATTCCTTGGATGTTTACTGCACGAGATCATCGCTTGAGAGTATTTATACAATCCCTTGTCGCCGTGAAGAAGTGTCTGCCTTTAAACATACGGGTCGTCCTTTAGCGTTTTCACGGTGGTGATACGAGAGGAGTTGACCAAACTCGGTAATAATGCGCAAAAGTGTCGCAACAGTGCGCACGTAGATAGAAAAACACACGGCCCTGTCACGCACACGCGATGATGGATGTTTTTGTGGTTGCGTTCCCGAGTCCTTTTGTCGGAAATCCATGTAATTGCTCCGTGGTTAGGATTTCAACGTAGCTGCATCATAAATGTTTTAAGGGAGCTCACTTGAAGTAAATGTATTTGAGTGAATTACGTTATGTACTGGTACTAAGTGTACACTCCAACAGCTGCGTGCTTCATTTGAAGAAGCACATGTTTATATGAAATAATGTTAGTAGAAGAATATGTAAATTCGATTAAGTTAAGCTAACTCATGCCACTCTTTGGTGCAGTATTTGTGTTTGAGAAAAGTGCGTGAACTTCTTTTCTGCCATTATATATTTTTTCTTTGCTGCTGGAAGCACACCAGCTTCTCCATCACGAATAATTTAGACTGTGCTCATGTTGTGAGAATGTTGCTTGATTGTGGGTTGGTTTAAGTCATTGTATTTTCACGCTTTCCTTTTTACATCAGCATGGTACCGATATTGCCCTCTTATTGTATGAGGATGCATAACCAAGGTGTAGTATTCAGTGATTTAGTATTTATTTAGCTTTGTAAGGTCATGAATTAAAAGAAAGAGATCTAAATTCTTATATATTCATATGTTTCCAGAAGTTCTCAGAAAGTTGCAGAACGTTATTGGTTTTGTGAAGGGCTTACATAACCAAAAAAAAATCAGATAGCTCAAGTGAACAAGACACGCTAAATGTGAATTCGCTTTAGAGTACCAAAAATGTGTTTCCTAAATTGACGCAATACATATGTATGGCTTGTTCCCACCTTGCACCATGCGCTCATGCACCACGCACTCTTTGCAAATGTTTTTGTCATGTGGATCACCCATATGCATGTTCTGGGTCATGCTTATTACGTACATGTGTGAATGTTGGACATGCAGTGCCACTCTTTCGATAGTCTGCAAGAAGTGGCTAGTCCACTAATACCTGTTCTGATTGTGCCCTGATCCCTGCTTTCAAGGATCAACTTTTTTAATGTATCGATATACACTTGCCTGAAGACATGTTTGGTACTCGCTGTGTGTGGTAGGGTTTGTTTTGTGTGAAAATAATCTTTTGTGGTATCTGTCATGTATGGATCAGCGATGACAGCTGTTCACGGCACCGACACAGAGGACAGATTGCAGTGCAAGATAGGAGCGGTCTTCCTGCAAGCCCAGACAAGCCATATTGAGTGGTAGGAATCTCTTTTTATCACTACAATGGGACAGTTTTGACACGTAGCACATATTGAAATATAGCATGTACTGGCCCTTAGCTTAGGTGTGGGAAACCTACTTCCTGCAATTTAGTGCAGTGCATATTATTTAGTTTGTATCCGTTGAACATGAAGCATAGAATATTTTGTATTATTTAGTTTGTAATCCTTGAACATGGAATGACGCCAGAGCCAACGTTTTGACACTTGAAGTTGTCTTCATGAAGGGAGCAACTGGTGCTTCTTGACGTTGCTGTCTTGACGAAGGCAAGTCTACTTGTTGAAAAGTTGGCTGCAGCGACATAACCTCTTTGAGGACGTTTTGTCTCTTCAAGCGTCCTCCATCTTCCACCGAACATCTGTTTTGTTTGGATTGCCATGAAACTGTGTGGGGAAATCTTACTTATAATCATGTTGTTATGTGTATTGTTGCGATGCTAGCTTTTACCTTCAGAATTTTCGAGGGCCATTGCAAAATAACATTGAGAAAGAAATGAAATCTGAAGCCACAATAGACAATGCGAGAAGTTTTGTAGCGCTGATATAGGTTTTCATGCTCCCCATTGGTTGCAGGAAGGTAGCATCTTGAAAAATCCTAAAATTTTGTCAGTTTTGTGTGTAAATCACAGAAATGAAAAAGAAGACAGTGTCATAATTATGGAACTCTGTTCGCTAACTATAAAAATACAAGTATTGCACTGTTCAAGAAATCAGTGGATTTCTAGTGATTTTTTTTGCCATGTAGTTTGGAGCAGAGTGAGAAAACTTAAAAAAAATGTTATCAAGGGTTGATATCTGGCCTTCATGGTAAGACATCCTTAGGTTTAGCATAGAGACCTGTGAAGATGGCACAAGAAGGAGAAACATGCACAGGTGCTAAATTTCAACAATTACTTATTTGCACGTGGATCACACTTACTTATGCATTGAACAAAAAGAAAACAAAAACTCAGGCATGGACAGGCACAGCTGCACGAAAGAAAAATTGTTCTTTCTTTGTTAAAGATAGTGATGGCACACTAACACAATCTCAGCTAACATTATTAATAGTTGCTGGTTCAATGATCACTGTAGTAGTTTGTCAATGTGCCTATGCACAATGAAACTCTCATCAAAGTGTAAAGCAAAGTTGTGCTCCAATGTGTAGCTGACCAGTCATCGCTGCCTTTCTTTACGTTGTTTCAGCGTTCCCTGAGCCTTTTTTTTTTGAGATACTACCTCATTTGCCCTACATAACGCTTACCACATGATAGGGGTACCTGGTAAACGGCGCCTTCTTTGCAGGGCACGTAATGTGTCCTGTGATTCTTAATGCAGCCAGGCGTCCTTGTGAGTATCTGGGTTGCTGCTTTTGCTTAGCTTAGAATCCTGATTTGAGGCCATGAGCACAATGTTGATGTTTACCCAAGCACCAATCGTTTTTATGTTGACGGATATCCCGTGCAAATATGGCATAGTGGCAAAAATTCGTCATCCATCAAGATTAGTCTTTTTTTTTTTGCCTGGCAAATGCAAGGTGGTTTTCTGAGTAGGGCTTCTGCAACCGGTACAGAAACAGGGGCAGGATATCCTGCTGGCATCCGGTGAGTTCTTGAAATTAAGGCTCATTCAAAAGAAATGGGAACAGGATTTTTTAGTGCAATATACAAGCACAGGGGTTTTAAGATATGAGGATGACTACCTCTTTCTTTATAGATTACCACAAAGGTTCTGTCGAATCTGAAGCCACTAACATCGTAACACTTGCACGTGATTACTTACACCCAATGGTGCTTACCCTCGAGCATCGGGCGAGTATTGTACTATCAGGTTCCTGAATGTACGATTTAATATGCATAAAAACTGCATGTGCTAGTCATACGAACTGAGGGGAAACAAGCCATTCTTACCTTTAGTTCCTCCCACTAAATAATGGTAAAAAGGTGCATTGTCTGACACTGCCTCGATAACGCCTTAAAAAGTCCTGTTCCCATTTCTTGTGGACGAGCCTTAATTATATCCTGCTTGTGGATGCAAGCAGGATATCCTGCTCCCCTTTCTGTACCGGTTGCAGAAGCCCTACTCAGAAAACCACCTTACAGTTGCTAGGCCAAAACAACGCCGAATCTTGATCGCCGAAATATGTTTCTGCTATGCCACATCTGCACAGGATATCCGACAGCATAAACATGGTTGGTGCTAAGACAAACATCAGCGTTGTGATCCCGGTTTCAAATAAGCATACTAAACTATGCAAAAGCACCAACCCATGCAGTTGCTCAAAGGAGGCTTGGCTGGAATAAGAATCGCAGGACACGTACGTTACATGCTTTGCAAAGAAGGCATCGTTTATGAGATACCCCTATTATGGGGTAAGCATTATCTAGGGAAAATGGGCCATTGTCTCAAAGGAAGGCTCAGGGAACACTGCAACAATGCAAAAAGAGGCAGCAGTTGCCGGTTAGCCACACAGTGATAATACTATACTGTACATTGGATTGATTATTGAATCAGCAACTATTCATTATCTTTGCCAAGATTGTGTTAGTGTGCCGTCACTATATTTAACAAACAAAGAACTATTTTTCCTGGACGCAGCTGTGCCTGCGCATGCCTGAGTTTTTCTTTCCTTAAAATTATAAATATGTATGATCTGAGTCCAAATAAATTACTTGAAAGTTAGCACCTTTGTGTGTCCCTCCTCGTCCTGCCTTCACATGTCTCTACGATAAGTATTAACGTTTCAGTATTATGTGTAACCACAAGTTCTTGCATAGATGACGTCATCTACAGGCATTGACAAACAGTAAAAGGAGGCAATGAAACATATATTCTACCGCTATGTTATGAAGTGATGCAACATTGAAAATTGACTTTCATGCAAAGCTGTAGGCCACACTTTCATAGCGTATTCCATTGCTCTATTTTTCTATGTTGTGGGCCTTAATAGTCCCTGTTCTGACCTTACTGCTATGTACAGGTTTATGGTGTTTTTATAGGTTGTGGTGCAACCATGTTTTAAGCAATGTCGTGCAACATGGGAGTACCCATTTCCTTCTAACAAAGCATTGTTGTCAGATGATCGATAAGCCTGAGAGTTTGATAATCTGAATCGGAGATAGCCTTCATTAGAAGGCATCGGATACTCATATGTTTCATCACATTTTTTGGAACATTATCACCCCACAATCTATAAAGATACCAGGAATCTGTGTATATCGCACAGTTCACGACATAGGTTGAGGCCTACCACAGAAAGAGAAGTGTAATGCACTGTGTGATGGTGCCTTGAATAACCTTGTTTGACAGGGAGCTTTAATTGTCGAATGAATTCATACTATTGTGGAAGGGTGTACATTTTAGCAATACTTGTAACTGGGCATTTTGGTACATACTCAGGAGGGAACAGGAGCGCGAGCTAATACACGGACAATGCTCCTCTCTTCTTTCTGTGTCGGTGTCTTAGCTCGTGATCCTCTTTCCTCCTGGGTGTACGTTTGATTATTCCATTTTGCTGTTTGCACATGCACTGTAGATGATGTTATCTCTGTGCGAACACTTGGGTTCAGATGATATTTTAAGCGTCTGCGTGATTTCTAAAAAAGGTTAGTTTTGAGTTTAGCTCTGCTATGTGCTCTTTCCTTGAGTAGCTGTGCTATCCTGTCAAGATGTTCAACAAGTACCGACGCACTCCAATGTGGATTCTTCTGTTTTTCTAAAAGACAAGTGATCAATTTCATAACTATGCAATATTTGCTAGCTAACATTGTAAATGTGTACTTTAAAGCATGGAACCGGGAAAAAATATTTCCATTTTCATAAAACTTTTGTCGCCTCTTCAAGGTACATAATGAATGTACTTTTAGCTATCGAATAATATGCAAAAGTCACCAGGGGTAATAATACAAAAATGCTTTGGCTCGCTTTCCCTAATGCCTTGTTTTCAAAATTTTTGTAGAAATGACCCATAACTTGTTACAGCATGCATATCGGTAAAATATATTGTAGGTTCTTACAGAACACACCATTTCATGATTCTTTTCACTAGAATTTAGCATTTCTTTAGCTGTTTTACCAAGACTCAGCTCCACATTCCACTTTCCTATTCCTCAGATTCACCTTGCACAAGCTGAGCATGAGCTACAAATTGTTCTGTGATAGTTTTGTTTAAAACAAAGGAGGTGGAATAGGCTCACTGATGCATGCAGCAGTCATGCATGGAGTACCATTTGAGTAGCGAAAGGACGTTATTATGAAATGTTACATCAAAGAAGCTAACAGAGCTAATTGGTCTGTCTATAATAGCTGGCCAATCTACGAAACCACAGCCCTCTGAAGTGATATATAGTGGTTTGTTTTCTTATGTTTTTGATCAAAGCAGCATGAAGCCAAGGCTATGTAGTTGGACATTGATACAGATGGATTATTCAGTTAAAATGGTAAAAATTATACCACTGTTCTGAAAAAAAGGCATTAATCATAAATTGCAACATCTGTTCACATGCTGCCCTAAGCTGTATGCTTCAGTGCCAAGCTAATATTAACACTCTCTCTTGCAGGTTTCAAATACAGCAACTGTACCACCACGACAGTGCAGCACAAGAGACCCTATCGTCAGTGCTGAGTCAGAAATTAAATAGAAAAGCGCTTTCTTCTGAAATCTTTCGCCTGGTCTTATTTCGTTTGTTTGTGATTGCAAAAGAGCTCTTTCGTAGGAAATACAAAATTTAACTAACTAGCCCCATTTATTGTCCTATAGAAACTAAATAGGTTGACAATTTAGCGCTCGTTTACAAATGCGTGTATCATAGACCTGCAAGATTATTGACTGGCTTTGAAAGACTGTTACGTGTAAAGAACAATGGTGATCTAGTCATTGCTCGAAATGGTCTGCTGGCGTTTATGTGACAATCGTCTAAAGCATACACACTTTTGTATTGTTAACCACAAAAATATTTATTGACCTGTGTGCAGCAAACATGCTGTTGCTGGCATAAGGCCTAGGTCTGCAATATGGTGTTTAATGTCAACCTAATGCATATGTTCAATTGCGTTTCACTAGACAACGGCCATTAGAAACTCACGCATTAGGACTCCATAGACTAACGCTAGACAATGGTCATCGGAAACTCTAACGTCATGACTCTATAGACTAACGGTGGCCAATTACTATTAGACTCGCATTAGGTGTGCATTAGAAAGCGCATTAGACTGGCATTAGACAGTGTAATGATTCTTATGTCTAAAGACATTAGTCTGTCTATTAATACACATTAAATTTTTTCATAAGGGGGATCTCTTCATGCCTATACGCGGTTACAACCCAAGAAAAGATGTCCGCTCCGCCCGCAGCCGCTGCTGTCCCTCCCAAAGAAAATTTGCATATATCCAATTGCGGTTACTCATTTTTGTCACGTCAAGTACTTCTCGAGGGTTTCAGATAGTTAACTTTACCATACAGACACACGTTTGTGTCGCTGATTATGGGTCGGAAACTCGAACGGCTTGGAAAACTTGGTCAGGGATTCTGACATCGCTGCTCAGCCAAACGTAATATGCCTACAGTAACGGCGGACCTTTAGCTCTTATGATGCGTTGTATTTACATTAGCCGAGAAAGAAGTACTTTCGGTTCGAGTGGAAACCAGCTAGCAGGGCTGTATTTCACAGGCGAAGGGCAGGCGCGCCGTGGTTTGGGCTATTTTTTCTTTGCTTGTATACTCGAGTATAGGCACCTTCGCGTTGATAGGGTGAAGCAGTGCAACATCTGAATTTGCTGAGATTGTCCCTTAATTATTTCAACGAAATAGCCTTTTGCAAACACGGGCCCAGAAGCCCATGCGGTGTGCTTAAAGACTTTTCGAAAGAGGCTCGTGGTTCAGGCGCCGTTTCGGGTCCCGCGGTCGCCGCGGAAGGTCGGCGGCGTAGGCGACGAGATGGCCCGACAGGGAGGCGCTCGGCACCACCGCCCGATGCTTCCTCGGACGCGCAAGCAATTCGTTTCGCGTACTGAGGCAGGAAGGAAACGCAATCTTAAAAGCGAAGCTCCGCCCACGTGTGATGATAGCGCCGCGCGTGAGCTTGTCTCGAGCATGAGCGCACCTGTGCCGACAACCCCGACTACGAGATGGGGCTTGGAGGCGCCAGCATGTCGCGCTTTTCGTGCATGTCGGTACCGGGGCTTGCAAGAACTAGGGTGTACTTAAGATGCAGCATTTACTATAAGTTGTGCACTACTCGTACGAGGCAATCGTTAACGGATTCTTGCTGCCTAGGTCAGTGCAATATTCTTGCGTAGTCTATCATAACTCGACAAAAATTACGATGGACGATGCTCGGGAACTGCTGAGAATGCGCTAGGAAGTAATTAAAGAACGAAATAAAATTGATCTATTACGAGAGAATATAGGCCTATATAGACATATCGAAAGCAGTGTTCTTTCATTGAGACTGGGTAGGACGTGAAACACGGCAAAGAGAATTTTTATTGAATTGGAAGAGCCTATATATATATATATATATATATATATATATATATATATATATATATATATATATATATATATATATGTGTGTGTGTGTGTGTGTGTGTGTGTGTGTGTGTGTGTCGCGTCGTCGCGTAGTTTTCTTTCATATTTCGCTGGCTTTCTTTGCACGCCGGAAACAACATATAACACCACGCAGTTTCTGCGTTGCCACAAGAAATTGGAGCGATACTTTTGGAATACCCTGTACAATGTAGAACGCAACTGACCCTAACGTGAATATTGCAAATTTTTCATATTTTATCTTAAGTAATTAACTAATTCAGCATATTATAACAAATACTCTAACGAGCGCCACACGACGGCAAACATTACGTCGTTGGTTGCATTCAGTGGCGGTTAGCCACTTTTTCTTTTAAATATTTGGTTCTAGTTTCGTGAAACGTTTTGTATATTCCATAGTCACTCTCACGCTTGCATACAGTTCCCACTTAGCTGAAATTCGATATCTGGTATAGGCCAGAGACAGACTGAACAGAACAGCGCTCTTCGTTGACGTATTTCCGCTGTGGTCTTTTCTAAAGTTTCTTTTCGTAGGCGGATAGACTATCTGTGGATACTGCGCTTGAGAGAGGTAAGTTTTCTAAGCGTGCTTTTTGATTCATTCACTCTAAGCCGCAAGGGAGTGAAATGGGAGTTACTGCTGCAGGTCGTCCCCGCAACAAATACTTAGTCCGTGACGGTATTAAGTGCTATACAGACGAGGGTGCCGTGTATATATTGACTGAATTAATTGCTGCTTGGACGGACTGATTCACGCATTTTAATGTATTATTGTCAACCTGAATTACGTGCGTTTACGTATATATATATATAGCGTTGTTGATATGCGTGTATTGGAAGTGTGCGCCAGTACTTCGGTACCTTAATCACGTGTGCAATGGTAAACGTCGTAAACGTAGATAGCGTTCTTCGGGACGCTCGAGTGCGCTGTGGAATTTGCGTGGTCGGTCGCACGATATCGCGCTTCATTGCTCACGCTTGGCGGTTCCTCCTTCGTCACCGCCTGGTGCCGCGTTCTCGGGGCCCTCTTCGCTCTCGACGTGCGCGGTGGGTGCGCGCGCAATAGCGGCGCGTTGCCGCCGGTGTCGAGTGTCGTGGCGGCGTGTATGCACGTCTTCGTCAGCGGGCGTCTCCGGGCCATGCGACGGCGGTTGAAGCCGTTTGACGCCCCGCGGCTGCCGCCGCCGCACGTAGCCGCGACGTGTTGTCGGGCCTCTACCGCAATTTGCTACGAGCGTTACGCGGACTGAGGACGAGTGCTTCGTCACGATGGGACAGTGGCTGTCGCTCGTGCACCTGCGCCTCGTGTCGTTCTGGGATTATTACTGGCGAGGACGCGAAGACAGCGCGATTACTGCGGTGAGTGTGTACGCCTCGATGACTGCACCGTGGTAGCCATGGATGGCACCGCAATCATCGCCTGCTTTTAGTCAGATTATTGATGGCTGATCAGTCCCGGTCTCTGGATCATAGTATATGAAGGTGTTTATCAGCGTTTAATTTCTAATATGTCAATATGTCAGAGAGGCGGTATGACACTGAGTTCAATTATCGTGCAATGTTTGTCACTCAGCTGAATGTACATCGTATAACTTAGCTATGACACAGAGGGAGAACAATCTGGGCACACATCAAATGAGAGCAGATAGAAGCAAAAATGAATTCGAGAGATTGTCGCGTGAATCTTAGCAGCGTCATATTGTACTGGGAAGTGTGGAGGCTTACGCTACTTTCGAATCTCGGTTACTTTGAGGACGTTTTGCCGGTGCCCCTACAGGTGCCGCCACTTTCTATTTGTTCTCATCGGTGGAGTCACTTGAGCGTGGATTGTGGTCACTTGCCGATTTTTAACACGAAAGTGTTTTATGCCGGGGTCCACCAAGTACATCCGTCACGGATGTGACGTTGATAAAATGGACGTCTGCTGGTGAGAAAGAACAAAACCAAGAAAAAGATCACCCACTGGGAATCGAACCCACGACCTTGCGGCCGCGACGGCAAGCGCCCGACGCCCTACCGACTAAACTAACTCGGCAGATGCGGGACACGGCGCGAACGCGCCTTATATCTTTCACACATTCTCTCTTTCGCACGGTGCTCTGTGTTGGCGGTGTAGGTAGGCGGGGCGGTGCCGCCGTCTATGAGAGGTGAAAAGAAGTAATGCTTCACGATCGACACTTACTAGCCCTTACTCCAAGATTACGCGTGATGTCGGAGGTCATGGTTAAAGGGTCTCGATACCAGCGAGGTACACTGGCCGCGCTGGCGTCGCCGAGGCACCCTTGACGCAGTTACGTCGTTACGTTCTTTACCGTTCGCTTCGTGTTAGCTTGCGTCGGCTCATCGGAGTAGTGCAGCTTTCACATGCACTAACGGGATTTCTCCGCCGCCGACTGCTTCGATTGCGAGAGCACCGACTAACAAAACTGCTGCAATACGCGTTGCAGAAAGGACGCGATTTCGACGGGGGAATGTCGTGCCTTGGTGGAGCGAGACCAGCGCCTGCGAGACAGAGGCCAGCGGGACGCACGCGTTTGCGGCTCAGGTTACGAACCTCTACCTCCCGTGTAGCTGAAGCGCAGTGTGTGGTAGTGTATACATGAGCGCAGGCGTCGGTCACCCATTGCTAGAAAGCGCACACTGATTCGTTTCTCTCCTTAATTGACGACGCTTTGAAGAAGTGCATACCGGGTACCAGTGTTGATTATGAGCTTGTTGATATCATCCTTACGCGGGATTCACGATTCACTGTGTCCAAATATATGTTCACAACGTCAGCTACCACAACGGTTTAATCATGATCATGGGCGTTAGTCGTCGCGATAGAGACATGCCGTCAACATAGGTGCACCCACGTCAAACGGTGCTATTGCTGCCAAACACGAATATACATTGTACAAGCTCTCATATATCACGACACAATCAGCACTACTTCTGTGAAGACACGCTTCACTTTCGTGTTATACCGATTCCTATGACGGAGGGATCAGCCATGTTTTTTTAACCGTCAGACGTTCGATCGCGTGTTCATGGGAAGGAAAAAGCAGGCATCGGCGCCGGAATCACTTCGCGACGACATACTTCAGGCGCCGCCCTGTTGACGTTCGGGGCGTCGTCGCCCGAAAGCGCCCTCTCGCGAAGAGCCCGTGACGTTTTATTGCTTTCGCGCTCAGGAAGATCCACCGCGCATCCGGTGCTCATGTCGGCGCGGCTACATTGTCCCGTCGCTGAACGAGTATGCGTGACACCCGGTTCGCTTTCTCGGCTCGTAAAACTCGGCGACGAAGCTTTTAAGTGGCGCGAAGCCACACTGGTGTCGCTGGCGCGTTGCCACGGAAGGGCTGTCGCAGGCCATTTGTTTTCGCTTTCCTTCGCTGCTGATTGCCTCGCGCTGTCTGCGCCGTGCGCTGACGCCCTGTCTCGGGCGGGCGGTATACCCGTTCAGTCGAGTGTTTTACGGCAGTGTTTTGTGACGTGCTGGTTTGTGCGATGAATGGCCGTTGAGGCTTCTGCGCTCGCGGTACGCCCCGGCAAGTGCGCGTCGGAACTCTGCCGAAAGAAGGCGTTGACTCTCAATCGCTGCAGACTGAGCGATTCACTCGCAATTATTGGTGCCGTGATAAAAGCGCCACCGATAGTTTTGTGTGATGCGTTTATAGAAAGTTATTTTCGGTGCTGCGTTGTTGCAAAGAGCTCTCCCGCACCAAGAAAGGGTGATTGCATTCTGTCCCTAAGTTGCTTTTGTTAAAACTCAGATGTGACGTTGCGGTCTTTAATAACTTTCCGCGATGAATGTAAGGGTATCCTTCCGATGAATAAGCCAACACTTTCTAGGCGTGATGGTAAACCCATCAACTCTTTTCGAGGATGTAGCGGCAATTGGTTCACGTCGATGGGCACGTTCTCATAAAGGCAGGTAGGTCATCGTGCTGCAGTGGGAGTTCAAGACACAGGCAACCTGAGCTTATATATAGAGACACGACCCAAAGTTGCTTCACGTAAGCACGAAAAAGATTTACGGAAGCTCGCTGACGATGTTGGCTCCCTGACCTTGGTGACTGGTCTGAAACTGTGACTCGCCCGTTTCCTCTCATCAAACGCATACTTTGAATAGACGTTACACGTTTTATATATACTGAACGCTAAATACTTTCCGAACGCGTATGCGCCTACGTGATCTAGAAAAAAACTACACTTTATTTTTATGTCTAATTTATTCTGCCCACTTTTCCTTCCGCCCAATTTCTTGCTTAGCAGTACAAACTCTGTCTTTCCGTTAGAATCTCGTCTGGGTTGTTGCCTCTTAGCTACGTAAAAATCCCATTTGGTCAAAATTAATATGGAGTTCACCAGTAAGGTGTCGCGCCTTTGTATCGTGGCTTCGGCCCGCACAAAGCCAGAATTATGTTTTTAGCAGCGGAGCTGTTTATGCCAGCCGTTGGTTGTGATCCGTCAGCAGAGAACTATAATCATCATGAACCGGCACGCGCTGCTATGTCCGTCCTCTTCCGCTTCCTTCACAGGCGCACGATTTGTCAGGCGCACGAGTCTGATAACTCTGATGAGTGAGAGGACGAGTACAGAGAGAGAGAGAAAGAAAGAGACATAAATGAATGCCTGCCCGTACGAGGAAAGGGATGGTTTGGTGCGAAATAATTTTTTGTAAGGGCGTTCGGGTCCCCCTGGGATGTGGTGGCGGGGCTGGGGGGCTCTGTAAATTCCTGGCTTGAGGTCTCTGGAAGCGGGTTTCTTTGTCGTCTGTGAGCCACTCTCGTAGTATTTTTTTCGCTGATTAGAGAAGCGTTGGAGGAACCGCAGGGTGGCCACACTGGATCACTGGCCCACAATGCGCCTACGCGTCGCGCGTTCCTTTTCGCAGCTTCGCAACAGCTTTACAAGGACCGGGGCGTTAATGAGAGCGTCGTCGCAGTCGACGGCGCGATCCTTTCTGTTCTCACGCTGCGACGCCAGGCGGCTGCGCGCCAAATGAGCGTGCCCGCATGTGTGTGCCTGCGCACTTTGTGCTCAGGATCTCGTGGTCGAGCGCGCGCAGACAGCGTGCTCGTAGAGGTAGCCGTTTCTTTATGTTTGCTCTTCGTCCCTTTGATGGCTCGGGCTGCATGGCCCGCGTGCTCAGCCGAGCAATCGGCCCTTCCCACGCGGCTTCGGTGGCAGCAGCAACGCGCGCTAATTCCGCTACGCTAAATGCGCGGCCCACGATTTCCGACACGAATTTGAGTGGCGCGCTCTTTCCGAAAACATTTCTTTCTCTCTGCGTCTCTCCTCCCACTCCTCCTTTTTATTATGCCCGCTGTTTCTTCTTTTTTTTGTTTTTGCACCGTTCGTCCTCCGCGTTTTTGTCTCCACCTGTTTTTCTGTTGCCGTTTTGCTTTCATTGTGCCTTCATTTCGCCGAGCCGCACACCAACGCACGCGCCGGTTTGCCCGTAATTCGTTTCGCTCGCTGGCGGACGCAAAAGAAAGCAAGAGCTGTTCGGCTTCGCTTCGTCGTTTCACGCGCACGGACTCTGCAATACTGGATATTTTTCTTCTCCGCTCTCGTCGTCATCGGCGACCATGGTGAGTTTTAGCGATGTGTCCCACCCTGCTGTCTTGTTTGCGGGTCGGCCGAAGGTATGCTGGAACACGGGATGCCGCTCCGGCCGAGTCGTCTTTGTCTACGACCAAATCTATCGCAACTCATGATTAATGAATTTGACAAGGGAAGCAGATGGTAGGTCTGAAAATTAATATGCAGAAAACTAAAGTAAGGTGCAACAGTCTTGGAAGAGAAGGGCGCTTTGCGATAGGTAGCGAGGCACTGGAATTTGTGAATGAATACGTCTGTCTAGGACAGGTAGTAACCGCGGAGCCGAACCATGAGGATGAATGAAGTAACTAGAAGGATAAGGATGGGATGGAGCACATTCGGGAAGCATTCTCAAATCATGAATGGTAGATTACCACTATCACCCAAAAGGAAGATATATAACAGCTGCATCTTACAGGTACTCGCCTACAGAGAAGAAACCTGGAGGCTTTCAAAAAGGGTTCAGCCTAAACTGAGGACGACGCAGCGAGCAATGGGAAGGAAACTGACAGGTGTAAAGTCGAAATCAAGAAGAAGAAATGGACATAGGCAGGCCAGGCAGCGCGTAGGCAAGATAAGCGCTGGTCGTTAAGAGTAACTTACTAGATTCCAAGAGAAGGCAAACGCGCGAGGGGGAAACATAAAGTTAGGCGGGCACATGAGATTAAGAAGTGTGCGGGTATAACGTCAGCAGAAAGCACAGGACCGGGTTGATTGGCGGAACATGGGAGCTAGGCCTTTGCCCTGCAGTGGGCGTAGACAGGCTGTTTAGGATGATGATGATGATGATGATGATGATGATGATGATGAAATCTGTCGCTGTTAAAATTTGTGATTGATTTGCCTACGACGACCCGATGTGGTGGCATGCAACGGTTTGTGTACCGTTGTCACTGAAATG
Source organism: Rhipicephalus sanguineus (assembly GCF_013339695.2). Classification (NCBI taxonomy): domain Eukaryota; kingdom Metazoa; phylum Arthropoda; class Arachnida; order Ixodida; family Ixodidae; genus Rhipicephalus; species Rhipicephalus sanguineus. The sequence continues at coordinate 6,917 of NW_023615189.1, read as the reverse complement.
TGTTCAGAACACGATGTTTCGCTTAGTCCGAAGGACGCGATGTACTTGTACACATGCTGACCAGCATGTCTCTCACGAACTGTGAGGAAACGTTAGCTGTTCGTGCCACGATCGGTAAGCCGCATTTTTTTATAACTGGTCAGTCTGGGTCACATCACGTTATTGCGTTCTGCGATGGAAATTTCCCACAGTAAAAAGCACGGCGTATTTCGCTGAAACAGATACTAGATTTCCTTCGTGAGCACTAACTGAACCTGAAACTCTTCTCTGGTATGCTTTACGGTTTTCACTGACTATTGTCTAAGGCCACAGAAACGTGGAACAACCGAGAGAGAGAGAGAGAGGGAGAGGCTGTATTCTGCCTCTCGGTTCCACGCGTTTGTGGATTCTTGAAAGTGTAGCAATTGACCAGCTCGCCTAACAAGCAACTCTTAATTACATAGGGGGCTGTTTTTATTTTCACAGCGCTTATGAGGCTGGGGCCTTGTAGTCTTCGTTTTCGCTGCAGTTATCTCCATTCACGATGCAAGTTTATACATCATACCAGCAATTTCTACATCACGTATTAGACAAATTACGATATACGATGCTGGGCCCTCTACCCCGTGTTTCTTTTTAAGGGATACATGATAGCACAAGAAAGAAACAGATTCGAGAAAGAAAGAGTATAGGAGCAGAAATTTTATCGCTCGAACTTTCTTTCTTCAGTCTTTGCTTCCTTTTTAACACGAAAGTGTTTTATGCCGGGGTCCACCACGGCTCTGCTGACGCATTTCCGTCACGGATATGACGTTATAAAATATAAAGACTAACATATGGCAAAGAAAAAAACTAGAAGAAAAAGTTCCGTCACCTGGAATCGAACTCGCGACCTCTCGATCCCCAGCACGCTGCGCGAAACGACTCCGCCGCAAACGGCACGTTCTTCGCCATATTAACGGCGCGCTATTTATATACACCACTTGCCAGCGGCGGTACTCGGAGATCAGGGTACATCAGCGTGTTTTCGTTATCACTAGCAAGATGGCGCGAGGGGCTCGAAGAGCGTAAAGTCACTGGAACGGGAAAAGTACCGCGACCTTCCTGCGCGCCGCCATATTTGGTCCAGCGCGGCCGAAGCGGCGGCGGCGCGGTGCTGATTTCACGTGTAGCAACGGATGTTTTACGCATTGCGTGCGCTTTTGCAGCCCCGAATGAAGCATTGTTCTCTGACTGATTAGGAAAGAAATAGCGGCTGTTTTCACTTGCCTACTTGCGCACGCATGCGTACTAACGCGATAAAGAAATGCGAACTGCGCGGCGTTTACGCGCTCGGCTGTCTGCATTTATTAGATGCGAAGCATTTCTTAGCGAATTTCTGCGACTTTGTACGTATCATCTATCTATCTATCTATCTATATCATCTATCTATCTATCTATCTATCTATCTATCTATCTATCTATCTCTATCTATCTCTATCTATCTATAATCTATCTATCTATCTATCTATCTATCTATCTATCTATCTATCTATCTATCTATCTATCTATCTATCTATCTATCTATCTATCTATCTATCTATCTATCTATCTATCTATCTATCTATCTATCTATCTATCTATCTATCTATCTATCTATCTATCTATCTATCTATCTATCTATCTATCTATCTATCTATCTATCTATCTATCTATCTATCTATCTATCTATCTATCTATCTATCTATCTATCTATCTATCTATCTATCTATCTATCTATCTATCTATCTATCTAGCCGCCCCCGACTTCGTGCTGTCCTGGCTTCTTCGTTAATGAGATGTACACCAAATTTGGTATGGCATAACATGACTATGACGAATATAAATTACAGGTCATAACATGAAAATAATGACATGCATGCCATGTACGGCATGAGTTACATGCCATGCTCATGGTGCACTCGCGGCCCGCTTCGATAGCTTGATGCACAACAAAATTGGTATGGCGTACGTGACAAGAGTGTATGACGAACATAAGTGACTGGTTATAACGTGCAAATCATGAGAGACATGTCATGTAAAACATGATTTACATGACATGGTCTCGGGGCGCTCGCGGTCGTTTAATGAAATGCATATATACCAAAATTTTTATGACGAGCTATTTCTGTATGACGAACGTTAGTGATAGGTGGTAACATGAAAATCATGACTTCCATGTCATGTACGGCATGACTTACTTGCCACGCTCATGCTGCGATGGCGGGCGGTTCGCTAGCTTGAAATGCACCCAAATTGGTATAGCGTGAGGTGACTGTATGACGAACACGAATAACAAGTGGTAACGTGAAAATCATGACTTGTGTGTCTGTATGGCATAACTTGGATGGCACGCTCTTGGTGTGCTCGCGGCCATTTCGTTAGCTTGATATATACCAAGATTGGTATTGCGCGCCTTGACTGTATGACGAACATGAATGACAGGTGGTAGCATGAAAATAATAACATGCACGACATTTACGGCACGATTTGCATTACACTGTCTTGGCGCGCTTCCGGCCGTTTTGTTAACTGGATGTATAGCAAATTTGGTATGGCATGACATGGGTGCGTGACGAACATAAATTACAGGTCATGCGTTGTATATACCAGAATATACGTACGTTTCATTCGCGTTGTGATTCGACATGCATGCATGTCAAACATGCATTGTATAGTGAACTAGATCTTACATGACATGCGTACCATTATTTTCATGTTACCGCACGGTATTTATGTTCGTCATACAGTCACGTCACGCAATACCGATTTTGGTGCATATCAAACAAGCGAACCGGCCGCGAGAGCATCATGAGCATGGCATGTAAATCATGCCTTACATGACATGCGTACCATTACTTTCATGTTACCGCAGGGTATGTTCGTCATACCACGTCACGCAGTACCCATTTTGGTGCATATCAAACAAGCGAACCGGCCGCGACAGAATCATGAGCATGGCATGTAAATCATGACTTGCATGACATGCGTGCCATTATTTTCGTGTTACCGCCTGTTATTTACGTTCGCATTACGGTCACGTCACGCAATACCGATTTCGGTGCATATCAAGCTAGCGAATGGGCCGCGAGAGCATCAGCCATTATTTTCATGCTACCACGTGTTATTTGTGTACGTCATACGTCAGGCAGTACCAATCTGTAGGAGTCAGTTTCATGGCGCGCTGATTATATGTGAGCCTAAAGGCGTCAATTTTACGCCAAACATAATAAAGAGCCGCCCGGCAATGTTATTGTGCATGAACCTCCTGCGACAACCACGCGAAACAAGCTGCACTAGTGCAGGGTAGGCGCAAACATTCCCCGAAACAACATTCGCGAATTCTCAATGAAGCGCTTACCTCACAAAGGCGGGTATCAGTAGTGGGAACAAATCTTTCCCGCCTTATTCTGTGCAGCCACACAGCCCGTGGCTTGGCATCCTTTTTCCCGCTGGGTATGGCAAAGTGGGCCTTGCCCGTTTCCCGCCGGTTGCTGCACCCAAAAGCGCAGCACCCGGGCATTCTTCGATGCCTCGATAGGCTTTCGATGAAGTCTCAACACGATACGGGATGTCGTAATGTTCCTGCACGCTTTCCTGAGCCTATAAAAACAATCGCCCTCCAAAGCGCCGTGCGTCTGCGGCCGGGAGACACTAGCGAGGCGAGCGAGCTGGACCATTTATGTGGCGAAGCCGCCGAAAGGGCGCGGCGGCGAAGAGAAAAGGAACGCGGTACTTTTCCCGTTCCAGTGACTTTAGAAGAGCGCGCTTTAAATGTCGTCCCCCCCCCCCCCCCCCCCCCCCCCGCGCGCGTTGAGATGAGCGTGTGTCTGCACAGGGCGTGGTCGCTCCTGCGCGCGCGCTTATCTTGTACGTCTTGCGCTCTCACCGCAAGTTTGCGTTCAAGTTACAGAGAGCACGAAGGTCATTTCGCTCACTCAAGCGGCCGCTTTTGCGAAAGGAGCGTGATGCTCACAAACGAATAAGCTACAACTGTGACAGTTCGCGCTCATCGTGTGTATACTTGTGCGTTCGTTTCGTGCGTCCTCCTTTGTATTTGACCAGCGCGCTTTAACTGTCGAGCTGTGACAGTTGTTTGTTCGCGCTCATCTTGTGTATGTTCGTTCCGTGCGCCCTTTCTGCTTGAGCAACGCGTTGGAAGTTTCGAGCTGCTTGCCGTTCTTCGCGTGACATTACAACTTGTCGGGGCGAAACAATGCACAACAAACGCTCAACTACGTCTGTGAAGACACGTTTTACTTTCGTGTTATACCGATTCCTATGACAGAGGGATCAACCATGTTTTTTGAGCTAACATGTATCCCTTAGATGTCAACCAACTTGCCCAGCTACAAGTTTTAATCTTATTTTTATATGTTCACGCGAAAATATTAATTTATTATGACAAACTGGCATATTTTGGTCGTCTTCTAAACGTCCAAAAGAGGACACAGACGAGAAATAGGCAAAGCGGATGTCACTGCTGTTTTTGACTGTTCTTCTTGCGTCGCTTCGACTTGATCCGAGTATGAAATGAGTGCAGCCCGAGTGGCGAATGCCGTTACGCCCATGCTTCACCGCTCCCTGCGTCGTTTCCTGCCGTGTGTTACGAATGCCGCAAATGTCCAGCATGTAATCCCGGTGCATACTACTCTCCTCTGGTAGCTGATCACGTTGTGGTCGTTTGTCTCCGCTAGCAACATCGCGGATCTTTCATTTACCGAGCGGCTCCACATTAACGCCGCCGAGAGGGTGTTTGCTACACTGCCGACGTTTTTGTTCGGCTTGTGGCGGCGTTATGAATGACCGGCGCGATCCACATATCTCATCCGATCCTCACAAGCGAGCCTTGTCGTAGATGACAGCATGCATGCGTTCGGTAGAGTACGCACCCCATGATTGCAAATACGATCTGTTCTGTATGTTCTCGTGTCACGACTGGCTAACCATTAATTTTCCTTCATAAATAAGAAGTGTTCGGTGCTGCTATCGCGAAGGAAGAAGTGCTTTCTCCAGCGTGACTGCAGTGTTTTTTCTTCTTCTGTTCGTGTGTATGTCTTGTTCACCACATTGCCACAACAAACCCGCATACTGTTTCAACATATTTCTTAGTCGAAGCTTGGTATTAAGGAATACGCTCTATAAGTTGGCGATTGAGCCTAAAGGATAAAAGAAACACACGCACGCACGCACTCTAAAGAAACGTAATATCAGAGCTGTATAATGTAGAAGAAACACCAGTGATGTGGCGTATTCGCTAGTGTCACGCTAACATCGCCTCGCATTTGTAGGAGGTAAACAGTCTCAATATATCCACAAATTTCCGTGTTGCTCTGCAGCGATGTTGCTTCCGTACATATCAGATGGTAATAGCGCTCTTCACAGAATCGTCATGACATTAACTGAATATATTGCTTTCATCTAAAATTTGACTCCTGAAATCATGCATGCGCCTGTGATGAGTGAAGATGAGATGATTAAATTGGTAACATTTGCAATATTTTTTCGGATCTCATTCATTGTGTACCGTAGTATAATATTTGGCATTTCATCGGAATACTGGCGACCGAATTATACAGCTGTACAGTACAGGCTTGCATATTCAAGCTGTTCTTATTTTCGGGTTCTTCCGTGCTGAGAGTCTTCGGTGTCAACAGCCGCGGCCATGGTGGCATCCACGAACTCCGAATTAAATCGGTCGCGCGTAATCGGTGCAGAGCGTCGCTTGGAGGTTAATTTATGCGATCCTCTGGAGAGCTTCATGCGCCACACGGTTGAGTCAACCGCGACGCATCACACCTCCCGCAGACGAGCTTACGTATGCATGAGTCTGCTCGCGTCGCCCCTCGATCGTTCGTGGGCGCCTTGCAATGCGGAAAAAGGGGCCGCACCTCAGTGACCCCTTCCGGTGACCCTGCGGGGGGCGCGTAACGCGGGGGCTCGTCGGTGTCACGCTCTTGCTCGCAGCCGCGCTTTGCTGCAACTCGGCCACAATGACGGCCACGCGCGCACTCCGACGGGCCGCCGTGAAGCAGAGGGAGTGGCTCGTGTGTGCGTGTGGCCCAACTAGCGGTGTGACATAACCGAGGTCGTACTCCCTCTCCTCACCGTAGCCCTACACGCACGCGCGCTTGCAGTGTATCGTCCCACAACGGTAATGCGTGGGAGCGCCGCGATGGACAGCGAAAGACAAAAGGTGGACGGCCGCTGCGCTGACGGCTGCTTTGCATCAGCAGTGCTGTGGGAAAGCAGGGGCTTGCCTGCAATACCTCGCCGTCCGCAGAGGAAGCTCGGCTGCGGAGTTTTTTAATATCTACCGCAGGTTTTACGTGAAATTGTGGAGCGGCGCATCGAATTTGTGGGAAAAGGTGATCGTATTCTGCGATGGTTTAAACCGTCTCACTCGGGGCATCAAAACACTGGCCTATCATGTTGATGTAGAGAACGTTACTCTCCGGCGAAACGCGCAATGCCAGAAACTTGTTCCAGCTTGCTCTAGCAATGAAAGCGACACGCTGCTATCGCATTCGCGTGAGCGGGACTTATATGTCGCTGCACGCTGAAAGTAGCAAAACTGCCAATTGCTTACAGTCTACAACATCATGGACGGGTACAATACATTCGCGCGCATGCGCGCTATACTCGCGTTCCTCTGTCCCCCCCCCCCCCCCCCTCTCTCTCTCTCACCACTAAAGCCGAAACAGTATTGTACAGGACAAGTGCATGCACGAGGCCGCGCGACAAGGCAGTAAATAGCTTACGCGCGTCTTCACATACATGGAATAACTTATGCCCTGCAATTCGCCGAAACCGCATTGCCTTTTTCGTTCTGTTTCTTTTTGCAGGCCGAGGTAGGCAGGGCCGTCGAGGACCTGCTCGCCTCCGAGTCCACAGGAAGTTCGTCGTCATGCGCTGGCAGC
>NW_023615188.1:0-55683 GCF_013339695.2 Rhipicephalus sanguineus | reverse complement strand
ATCGTGCCTCCTGTCCCCTGACATGGCAGCGAGGTCTTTTGATGCCCTGTCCACATCTAGCCGTCTTTCACACAGTATAAGTAACAGGCATTGTTGGGTCTTGAAAATCAGTGTTGAAGTCACCGGTAATGATGAGAGGCCTGGTTCTCTCGGTAGATTTATTGTAGGAAGCACTGACCCCGGTTTTTGCGTAATCCACGGGGTCCACGTTGCGGTCACGTGGATGAGTGGATGGTACTTGAGCGTCTTCCAGGAGTGTTCTGTCTTCATGTTCCTCCTTTTCCTTGCGTCCGCCGCGGTGGTGTAGCGGTTACGCTATTCGGCTGCTGACCGTCGGCGGTCGAATTTCGATGGAGGCAATATGCTAGATGCGATCTCGGTACACGGTAAAGAATGCCAGATGGTCAAAATTTCCGAATTTCATCGCTACGGCGTATCTCATAATCATATCGTGGTTTTGGGACATAAAACCCCAACTATCAGTAATATTATCACTTTCCTTGCGTGTCAATGTGTGTGTTCGCGGTTATTGTGTTGGTTGAGACTCTGTATCACCTGTAGCACATACAAGCTTAACATGAACTCTGGTATACGTGTATGTGCCACACGTGACTGAGGGAAAGGGTTTCGTGACGTACGCGACAGGTATTTTGCGTTATTCATGCCATGACCAGTGAATCGTGTTCGTCATGCACTGATCCCCTGCTATGCCAATTTTGGTACATTACAAGTTATGGAGCCGACCGGGAGAGCGCCCAGACGTAGGCGGCTAGATAGATAGATAGATAGATAGATAGATAGATAGATAGATAGATAGATAGATAGATAGATAGATAGATAGATAGATAGATAGATAGATAGATAGATAGATAGATAGATAGATAGATAGATAGATAGATAGATAGATAGATAGATAGATAGATAGATAGATAGATAGATAGATAGATAGATAGATAGATAGATAGATAGATAGATAGATAGATAGATAGATAGATAGATAGATACGGCCAAAGTGGCTGAGGTTCGCTAAGAAATGCTTCGCATTTAAAATAAACAGCTCAACTCGCTTCTTGTACTCCACTGAGATTTATGGCTCAGTTGCACAGCTCAAAGCGAGCGTTTAGCGCTATCTCAACAAGCACAAGAAAAATATTACCTATAAACGGAACTTTCGGAGTGTAAAAGATTAGGATAACGCCTTGTTCATGAGCTTTATGCCAGAAGAAATTCTCACCGTCTTGGAAACTGCTTCAGCCTCTCAACAGACCGCCCTAAAATGTAGAGATGCATAAGTGTGTCAAAAAGTTTGTTCCTGAGCAAAATGCTGCTGAACAGCTAAACTTAGTCATTTACTTAACACATATTTCTCATTGTCGGACGTCCTACGCTAGGCGCAAGAAGGCGGAGATCGTCAGTGCCGTCTCCAGGACACTTACTAGGGGGACCTAGTCTTCCTTCAATGCCTGTCTCACATCCTGCGTGCATTAGGACTGAAGAAACTATCGCATGCTAAAACCCGACCCGAGTGTGCATCTAGAATAACTTTTTTTTAATAATTGCTTTCGCTAGGAACAATGCTACGATGACTAAAAGCACGCATATGTACAAACTTGCACTTTAAAGCAACACTTCGTTTTTTTTTTCTGCCAATTTGTTTCGTGTTCACGAAACATCAAATTGACAAAAAGTTATGACAAAAAATTGGATTGACAAAAAATTGTGACAACGTCATCTATAGCTCCATGCTCGGTCATTTAAGTGGTTGCTCGTAAACGTCAATTTGGACACTTTGGCGGCTTTGTAACTCCGATCTCACAGAAATGATGCAACATGTTTTGTAGCGTTAGCTAAACTGGCCTAGCCGAGCCAGTTTCGCGTGGATCCTCAAGAGCCGTGCTGCGCATGTGCGAGGATCAGTGATGTCATGCACCGGAGCCGGCAGCTCCCGCGCACTCCACCGCCGCCGGTTTTCGCTTTCCAGAGGAGTGATGTCGTAGCCTTGGCAGACGTCAACAAGAGTTGCGAAGTGGGCTTGTGGATAAGTCATGACGAATTTTGGTTGCAGCGCGAACTTGTTGTTGCTAGTAGCGCTGCGTGTGTCGTCTTCCTTCTCGTGTCCCTGTGCCAAGTTGGCGCTGCAACCAAAATTCTTCTTGGCAGACGTGTTAGCGCCGGCGCGCGCGCAGCTATACGCCTTCGCTATGCAGTCGCCGTCTGACACTGCGCTGGAGCCGCTTGATAGCGCCTCTGACTGGCGTTTGCCAGTGTGGTTTAGCCATGGAGAAGGAGAGCGCAAATGCTGCTCAACGGCGCAGAAGAGCAGAGAAGCTTAACTCATCGGATCCCGAAGTAGTTGCCTGGCAAAATAAATATACATGTGCCACATAATACGTATACCGTGTGTGTGTCATTGGAGTAGCAGTAAGCATGACAATCAAGCTAATCCTAGACAGTCGGGAAAGCTAAGAGTAATTAGCTGAACCTTTGCTAACGCTAGGTTATTCTGGCATAGCCGAGCCAAGCCACTGCAACATTTTTTACAGGCTAAGTGAGAGCACGCACTGGGCTTTAATGCTGAGGAGCTTAAAGAAAATCGAAGATGTTTCTTTCTATGCCTTTCAAAATATTGAATTTTTAAAGACATGCGTCCACTTATGCAGTTTTGGTTTGCGTTTGACTTATTCTCCGAAATCGTGTTTAACACAATTGCTAAACTGACATGCCCTCTCTTATGCATTTTTGGTTTCTGTTTGACATTATTCTCGGCAATCGTATTTAGCACAATTGTTGAACTAATGCGTAGCAACACTCTTGGAAATTATTGAAATTCTGAGTAACATAGGCCCGAAGCGAAAAAATCTGAAACTAGAGCATTACTGAGCAATGTGATTTTTTTTCATAAAATATTGGCAACAAAACTGCAAGATAACAATAGTTCGTAAGTATACGTTCGATGTAGTATGCCAAGAAATATTTTGAGACTCACAGCTACAACAGTTATTTTGTAGGACAGAGAGAGAGAGAGAGAATTTTATTTGAAGGCAGAGAGGTCGGCCTGAGCTAGTGCGCTCTAGCCTGCTACTCTGCACAGGGGAAAAGGGAAAGGGGAAAAAAGGAGTGATGAGGGGTGATGATGGGGAGAGATATGCGTATATACAATAATACAATAACCACGTGACGTAGTGGTTTCGCTATAGTCTTGTGTCCAGTTCTGTGCTCCTAAGAAAATCTATCACAGCCTTGATAGCAGTTGGTGACTTGTCTGGTCGCACATAGCTGACAAAATACCCGTCTCACTTAGTGTTGCCACACCGATTCCTGACAACGTTAAAGCAAGTGCATTACGTTGTGACACGTAAAGTGGGCAGTCACAAAATATATGTGCTGTTGTCTCATGTACTTGGCATCGTTCACAGTTCGGGCTGTCCGCACGGCGGATGAGGTGTGCATAGCGGCGAGTGAATGCAATTCCCAGACGAATCCGGTTGCAGCAAACTGGCGTTGCCTCGGTTCATTCTAGCCGGGAGGCGAAAAGTCATTTCCGGATCTATTTCCCGCAGACGCCTGTATCGATGGTCTGGCTGAGACCAATAAGTGGTTATGCACTCTCGCATGAGCAATCTCAATAAAGAGTTCACGTCACCTCGCGTGTACGGTACTTTCACGTCGGTGGGGGCGTTAGAGACAGCGGTTCTTGCTTCAGCATCAGCAAGCTCGTTGCCTGCCAATCCACAGTGTCCAGGAATCCATTGAAGTGTAACTGAATGACCAATCTTCTGCGTAAGGTCGAATGCGTGAATGATTTCTAAAGCTAGTGCATAATATTGTCCCCTTCTTGAGCAAGAGTCAATAGCTTGTAATGCGGATTTTGCGTCTGAGAGTATCGTCCATTTACGTGGTGATTGTCCGCACACGAATTGGATAGCTTCCCGTATCGCAACAAGTTCTGCAGCTGTTGAAGACGACCTGTGATCTAATTTGTACTTCCGGGAGGTACCCAGATGAGGAATCACAAAGGCTGCAGTCGAAGCGCACGGAGTCACAGATCCATCGGTGTATATATGCAGAGTGTCGTCGTAACGTTGAGTCAAATATGCCAAGGTGAGTGTTTGAGCGCAGCACACGGAACGCGACGCTTCTTCGTAATCCCGGGTATTTGAAGGGACACCAGTGGCCTGTTCAGCGTCCATGGTGGCACTGTGGGGATGATGACTGGTTGTAAAGTCAGAAGGGATGACGTGCCTGTGTGTATCGAGGCATCGTGAGTAGGTGCAGCCTGGTCGATCTCTCTGGAGCGAAGACAAGGGATGGTTTGCGTGGCGAGTCAGCAGTCGAAGGTGGACTCGAAGGGGTTCACAAGACAAGTAAACCTCTATAGGGCATGTACGTGATTCCTCTATGGTGCCAGAGGTTGTTGTACACCTTGGTAGCCCTAGGCACGTTCGCAGCGCTCGCGCTGAAGGCTCTCCAAAGTACGGATGCATGTTGCACGCATACTGGAGAGCACAGGTGCACTGTACCGTAGATAGCCAACGAACAATGCCTGTACAACTGCAGGAGACTCTTCTCAGAGGGGCCCCATCTTAGTCCTGCTACAACTCGAAGAACGTCTACAAAACTAACAAGTTTGGTTCGTAGCGCAGTGACATGCTTCGTCCAAGATAGGCTGCGATCAATGACGACACCTAGGTATCGGTAGTGCGTGACAGCAGGAATCACTGCTCCGTCAGCGAAGATCGGGTACCGCGTCATTGATTTCTTTGTAAATACCAATGCAGCACACTTCGTTGTTGAGAGTTGCAGGCCTTGACGGCGCAAGTACTTGACGTTACTGATTGGCGTGTTGAAGTCTTGCTCGCAGTTGCGGACGCGTCGCTCCAGATGCCCATATGCATATATCGTCAGCGTAGGCGCTGACTTTGACAACGTTAGGGAGCTCAGCTGCAAGACCAATGAGGGTGATGTTGAAAAGCATGGGGCTGAGGACCGCGCCTTGTGGAACTCCACGGCTGACGTGGTGCCGGCCCGTGTCACCATCAGGCCGTCGACATGAAATGGTACGTCCCTTAAGATAGCTGACTATCCACGCGTGAAGGCGGCCTCCTACGCCGATGTCTTCAAGCGCATCAAGAATAGCCTCATGAAGGACGTTATCGTAGGCGCCTTTAATATCCAAAAAATGGCGCCTACTAACCTCCGACGTTGTTTTTCTTTTTCTACCGACGAAACTAGGTCAACGACGCCGTCTATTGACGATCGACCCCTTCGGAAGCCATTCATGAAATCTGGCAAGATGACATTGTTCTCCAATAGCCATTCCAGTCTCGTCAGCACCATGCGTTCCATTACTTTGCCGACACAACTGGCTAGGGCAATTGGCCTATACGAAGAAAAGTTCGTGTAAGCACTTGCCTGGTTTCAGTAAGGCCACTATGCGACTGCACTTCCAGTTGTCTGGGACTGTTGCCGTGTCCTGGTTTCTTTGTTCCGCTGCAGATGACGAGACGAGGACGATATGACGATACAGGGACACAAGACAGGTGGTTCGCAAACTTACAACTGGTTTATTCACATCTTTCGAAGTGTCAAATATAGGTTAACAATCAGATAGGATGGATGGGGTGTAGGATGGGAAATGGCGAAAAACGGTAAAACGTGAGCAGAGATAATGCACGGATATGACCTATGCCATCTTGAGCACAGACAAATTTCCCGCAGATCAGTGTACGTCACTTTCTAGAACTTTTATTTCTGCTTGCGTTAAATGTAACGAGGGTGTGCTGATGCATTGCTCTTTTGCAGCTAAGATGAAGAGGGCTTCTTTTATCTCCCTAGTGTCTTTGTCACCACCACGTTGCTAGCAACGTGGTGTCGCGGAACTCCGGCGTGCAGGAACATCGTTTGCAATGCGCCGCGAGGTGACTAGCTCCTTGTAATTGCTGGCAAGCGTATCTGCGTTCCAGGAGACGTTCATTGATACAGCGTCCTGTCTGACCTATATATTTTTTACCGCAGGTTAAGGGAATACTATATACAACCTTTTTGGCACATTGCACGAAGGGTGCTCGGTGGTTTATTGAGCACTGTTTCTTCGATCGGCTATCGTTTACTGCTTTGCAGAGCCCCTTAAGCTTATGAGGCACTGAAAACAAGACATTGACTCCATATCTTTGCCCTACTTTCTTGAAACGGTGTGATATGCCGTGCGAATACGGAATTACTGCCGCTTTGCTGAAGTCAACTTTTTCCCTTTCTTTTTATTCGACTGCGCGTGGCGTTTTGGTCTCTTTCAAAAGCTTTTCGCTGATTGCTACAAGCATGCTTTGGGGATAGCCAGTGTCTTTTGATCTCATAAGCTGGTTGTTGAGGCTATGCCCTAGGAGATGGTGGCAGGATTTTTTGAGCGCTTGCCGAATGCATGACAGTGCTATGCCTGTTTTGATCAGTTTTGAATGTTTAGACTGGAAGCTTAGGATTTCTTTCTTTCCTCTGGTGTAATAATGCCAGCACGTGTGCTGCGTTTCAAACCGTATTTCTATATCGAGGAACTATATATATATATATATATATATATATATATATATATATATATAACCGCAAACATCAAGCCTTAAGTGGTAAACTGGGATAATAATTCGATGGCCAATTAGCCTTTGTGAGTGCGAGCCATATCGCTCGTACTCACTGTTTCTTTAGTTTGGCTAGTTATGTGTCAATGGTAATTTATAAGCGTTCTTCGTTTCCACTATGTTCCTATGACATCTCCTTAATGAGACCCTTGTAGGCTTCATTTCTCATTTCGCCTATTGTATCTGGCAGGAGTCTCAAGCTCACCTCAGCTAACGCTGACATTTTCAAGAAGGCTATCATATCTCATATATGCGTCATCTCCGAATGGTATTTCACCTCATGTATCGAGAAACATGTCAATACTGATCTCAAGGTTGACTGAAATCTGGACGCCGATACTGAAATACATAGTTTTTGTTCTACGGTTATGTGTTGGCACATAATCACCATATGGGGTGCCTCACGAAAAAACAAATGCTTGAGACCAGTAACGTCTGTGTAGCTCATGAACGTATATTAAGAAAATAAAAGAACAGAGAGTATGGCGCGACGACAGTGATGTGCGGGGCGGGCCGATACCGAGAGGTGCGCGGGCCGCGTGTTTGAGACCCCTTGTCTGCGGACTTGTTTCGAATGTGTTTCATTGCTTGTCGAACAATATTTCGATAGCTGGCTCTTTCACATCGCCACCTTTAGATGGAATCAAAAGAGATCAGATAGGAGAACCTGCAATGTAGCTCATTATGGTCAAGAGGGTTATCTATTCGGCGGCCGCTCTTGCAGTCCATTCACACTGCGCTGTGTCACACAAAAAAAGAAATAACGGATGCGCGACGTTCAAGGCTGTGCTTCCTGCTCAGTACTCAGCCCCGACTCGAAGCTTCCGGTGACGGCATTGGTAGAGTACGCTGCCCTCTCAACGGCACCCAATATAATGTGCGTCAGTAACTTCCAATTTTTTCTGCGCGATGTTATAAACGGGAAAAGTACCGCGACTTTCGAGTAACACTTGCGCATATTGGGCGTTGAACTCGGTACACTCTACCTTTTTTAATGAAGGACGCTTAGTATTGCAATAAAGAGATGCGTTTTGCACAGATGGTGGTTGGAATTCTGAGCTATTGTATCCGTTAACCTCTTCAGCGATTGCGGTGACTTGCTTTTTTCATTCTAAATACATACAATACTGCTTCCCATCTACTGCTGTTTCTTTTTTTTTTCTGTTTAAGGCGGGGAGTGGGACAAAAACAGGACGTTATAAACATGCATTCTGCATCAGCACAGCAGAACTGCAACGATGTGACAAAAGCACCGGTTTATCCACAAAGATTTGAAACCCTTTTCGTCGTCTATCGGTCAGGATACTTGTGTTGTTGCGCCTACTTAGCGAATATTTCAGCAAACTGTTTTGCATCTTAATAAGTTTGAGTGGTTGGATTTGTATTTCGAAGCCCACCGAGATGCAGGCCAGCTAAGCCACCATTCGATGACCGTGAACTCGAGGTCGGTGACGCCTTGATCGGTCACTGAAGCATTCCTTCCGAGAGCAGTGGATCAGCGCCATCTTGGGACCCTACACGCCTCTGGTTCATTCGGCTGCGACTTAAAGGTACATTTCAGTGTGTGGTGAGCATGGATTTATGTCACTTTTTCGCGTTCTTTTTTCTTTTTTTCCATTTTGACGTTGCGTTCGGGCCATCTCACAAGAAGTGTCGCATACGCTCTCTCCGGTTGACAAAAGATGGCGGTGGTGATAATTTATAGCAACTAAGAGCGCGATGTGCAGGCATTTAGTGGTGGATAGTTATATTGACAAAGAGCAATTGACCACCGCGAGCCAAAATCAGCGCCGTGTGCTGTGCTGTAAATTTGGGTCAGCCATTTCAGTGCTGCAAGTGAAGTGCAGTAGTGTGCTGCACGTGTGCTGGAAGGTACTTGTGCATTTTTACGTAAGATACGGCTTAGTTTTGAATGTCCTTACATTGGCTCAAATATGATCGTTTCAGGATTCCCGAGTACTTGCTCAGCGGCTCATGTCGCGATTATTTGGCTAATCATTGTAAAAAAACGTAGCTGCCGGTTAAAAAGTACAACTACTTGAAAAGCTTGGCGCATGGTTAGAGACGAGATGATACCTTTCGTTTGTTACCTTTCGCCACGTTCTTTCGAGTTGCTGTGTACCAAATGGCCCAGCACGGCGTATTGTCAAAAAGTACGAGTTTTAACTGCGGAGATATTTAAGGGACCGCTCTGTAATCGTCTCATGTCTCGCGTTGGGGCCACGCAGGTCCCACGTTTAATAAACGTAAGTCGAGCAGGCTGCACTTTGGAACGCCAGCGCTTGCTTGCCCGTGAACGCCAACGTCGCCGAAGGGCCAATTCGTCTGTTCGAGCCAGCGAAGCGCTAGTTACGGGAGTTAGACGCACCGCACTCGGAGCAGCAAACTACATGAACAGTAGAGAGGAGACCATAGAACGACGAGAAATATATTATCGCAAAACAAATCACATAATCACAAGAAAAGAACAGAAAATAGCAGATAAGCGCAAGATAAACACAAGGGAAACACAGGTGAATGAATGCTCCGCAGTTCGTGCAGCTTTTTGTTGCTGTGGAACTGGCTCAGGATTTTTTTTTTTTGCTGCTATAGAGAAATACGCGCATGCCAGATAAGTAAAGCGTTTCACATTTAACAAAACGACTATTATTACGTTCGAGGCGTTTCTAAATCTCTTCACAACAGTGAAATAAGGTATCCACAGAATTGCAACAGCCCACCGTGATGTGGCTCGATATGATTTTGTTCTTGTTGCTGTATTTGGCTTGTTTATCGCCGCCTCCGCGGATCCTGCTTCCTCTACATTGCAGTTGGGCTGAAATAAACAGAGGTTGTTAGTCTGTGCCACGTCTGTCGTTCTGACATCGTCCGGTCTAAATAGGTCGCCAGTAATGTCGCGGGAAATAGGGGTATGTCGAGGTCGCCATTCGCTCTCTTTCTGGGTATTCGCAATGCCCATAAGGTGGCGCGCTGGGCGATTCAAGATGGCGGCCGGAGGAGGGCCAACCCGTCTGCTAGCACAGGGACAAATAGGACGTGCGGACGCACGCCCCGTGCCGCTTTCACCGGATGAAGTCATGAGCTGCACAGACATGGATATGAGACCAAAATACTTGCCCAAATCATGGAGTGTGCAAAATGCTCACCATCTAATTATTTGCCGTGGTGTGAAAGGTTATATTTCGGCCCCATTACCGTGCATCAACGATTCTTTGCGAAACTCTGTGTGAGCAACAGAAAACTGTATGAACTTGAACTGACGTATGAACTGAACGGCTACCTGAGCTAGCAGGTACAGACCGTCCCTGGCGGACTTCCCGCATCAATAGGCCGCTAGCTAGTAGCGCCATCGTTGCTGCACGGGACCGCATGTTTAACGTGACGATGGTTTCCAAACATGTTACGCCATCGTCACTACTTGCGCAGTTACGAACGCGGTGTTACTTCTTCAACGGAACGCAAACATTCAACCTACCATTCAGTCGTGCTTAGGTCGCAGTCACGCTCAGACTTTAGCCGCGCATAGTTCACTTCTCTCGGATGTTACAGGCTCGATCAGCGCCTCAAAACGCATGCTTTTCGCAACGTCGAAATCTTCGACGTTGCGAAAATCCTTCGAACAACAATGCCGTTCGCATGGAACAGGTGAAGTACAGGTGAAGTTAACACAGTGGCGTGGATTGTAGCCGTGACTGCACGTTTCATCACTAATCCTTTAGCTTCCGCTGGTCCCGCTCGAGCGTGTTGGCGGCATGCGGCGCCTCATTATACCCACAATAAGTAGCGCTACATGCTGTGCATTACAAGAATTATGCTTTTATTTTGATCTCGCTCAACACTACTGTACATTAACTACAATCAAAGTGAGTTACGAGCGTTAAAAAAAAGAAACATTAACGCACGAGGGGGCGTGAAGTGCAACTCGCTCCTCGTGAGCTAGCAGCTTATCTTCCTCGTCGCTGTCACTGTCGGTGCTTTCACAGCCTTCTATGACCAGTGAAAAACCCTGGTCGTCAAGGTGGTTTCAATGAATATCGCTATTAAAAGCAATCTGAAGAAGGTCCTCCGCCAACAGCCTTCGACTTTTCCTTCTCACCATGTTTACCATTAGAGAAACGTCTGGGCTCGGAGCACACTTTGCCGATTTTGCTCTGTCAACAAAAAAATCGCTTGCAGTGTGCTGCCACTTATCAACAACGTACAAACACAAGCGGCGCAGCATTAGACAGCTTTAGTTTCACGTATGTAGGGACTTCACTTACGCAAACGTGAAAATTTCACGTACGTTACGCGCACGTCATCTGAAACGCTTTTAGCTACACGTACGCGACACGCGCCAAGAGGGACCACGTAGCTGCATCTATCGCGAGATGACGAACAAGATATTGCTTGTTCGTGATCTCGCGAAAACTCAGCGCGAAGTTGTATACGTGCGCAAGAAACGCACGCAAAGAATCGAATCTCACGTACGTCCGTGAGACCAGCGCGCGGCCGCTATGTTCTGCGCATGCGCACTGCTTACGTGTAGAAACTCTATGTGACACTGCTGAGTTATAGAAGAGGACATCGTGAGCTCGCACGACTCCCCGCGTACAATGTTATGGGATTCATGCACTACAAGAACACCGACGGATGCTATATACAAGTTAAACACTGTCAATTTGAACTGAAAACTTCAGACGATAACATTTAACTTGCCTACAGGGCTACAGAGTACCTCGCAAAGCTGAAATGTGTACACTTTGGGCAACCATTGGAAGCGCGATTTGCCGTGTATTTTCACGAACACTTCGCGTATCGCAAGGACCAATCAGATTTACCGTGTCATGGAGGGCCCGATTGGTTCACTGATACATGAAGCATGCAAAGTCGTAGTGTTTCTTTCATGTCAGCACGTTAACAGTCAGGCTAGGACAGCCGAACAAGGGAGCGGCTGCCAGAGCTGCCAGTTTGTGGTCTGCTTACTCTCCTTCAAGGTGTTCTCCTGACATCCGCTTGGTGGCGTGACAGTCTATGGGCATTGCGCATACAAAAGCTTTGTCGACGTAAACTTCAACGTCCACAATCACGAAACAAAGAGAGTGCTACATATTGTTTATCTCCATATAGTTTTGTGGCTTTCTGGAGTTGTATACAGTAGTGCACTGTAGTCTTCGTTTCATGGCATAAACTTCGCTCGCAATTTTTTGTGCAGCGTAGCTTCATATGCAGGTTCATGTCGCTTGTTATTATTGTGCATTGAAAGGCGAAGGCGCGCACTAGTCTTAAACTATGCAGCTTGCATGTTCGCCAAACTCGTCTTGGAAATCAAAAGAATGTCGCTGAATATGTCATTACCCGATAAATAAACGCAATTCGAAATTACTTGATCAAATAATCTATCTATCTATCTATCTATCTATCTATCTATCTATCTATCTATCTATCTATCTATCTATCTATCTATCTATCTATCTATCTATCTATCTATCTATCTATCTATCTATCTGTCTGTCTGTCTGTCTGTCTGTCTGTCTGTCTGTCTGTCTGTCTGTCTGTCTGTCTGTCTGTCTGTCTGTCTGTCTGTCTGTCTGTCCATCTATCTATCTCACATAAATTTACAGCGGTGGTTACAGTGCACAAAATAACGAATGAAAAGTAAAGAGAGAGTGGCATCATTTGCAATGACACCTACAGGGACATATTGGGATGCGATCCGCATTGCTGTCACAACTGAAAATTAAGATACGACGAGAAGTGCAGCGCTTACAAAACAAGGCACAATAAAAAATAGGTAGCGTGCAGTTCACGCGTCATCAAATGAGTAACTGCGCATCGGTGGACAAAGCAAGTCACGGCTTTAAACGGAAGCGGCATCGCGCGGAAGGTGGTTCCAGTCTTCAGACGCACACAGCAAGAAAGAAAAAATGAGAATATCAGTGCGGCCAATATTGAGGCGTACCTGACGTTGTTGATCAAAACAGGCCGAACGACGAGACGCGCTGACGCGGTCATGAACACAAGTGAAAGCGAAATGTCGAATACAAGCAGCTGAGACTTGATAATGTCAGGATCATCTACAGCGAATACTACTTGTCCTAGTGCCTCAAACACGCGGCCCGCGGACCTATCGCTAGCGACCCGGCCCACACGTGATTGTCTCCCCCCTCCCCCATTCTTTTCTACTTTCTTATAAAGTATGTTCATGAGCTATACCTCAAGTATCTCTTCTTTCTTTTTTTTTTTTTGTGAGGCGCCTCATGCGGTCGCTATGTCTTGATATTCTTGGAGCAACCGTTAAATAAAAACCACATATTTCAGAATCGGCGTCCAGATTTTAGCCATTCAGGAGACCGGTACCGATATGTTTCTCGACTCCTGACTCCAAATCCCCTGTAGAATTCACCCGTATAAGAAACATGGGGTGGAAATTTTTTGACATGGCGACGTTAACTAACATCTTGTTCAAGCTTCTCCCCCTCAACCCCTCACCGCACCTACCTTCTACACCGTGGCGGCCCTTGTGGGACAAAAATTAGTGACGGTGGCCCCCTAGCTGAGGTGAGTTTGGGACGTCTAATATATTCAAAAGTCATATTTTATTGATATGGCGGAAGTTAGGCGGTAGTACAGCCACTCAGTTCTGCTTCCTGTACCAAGGAATGAGCGACATAACAACGTCGAGTCTGTTAATCGCTGATGCATGAAAAGTGGTAAATTTGTGCCCGAGATGGCCAGATTCTTGCACCGCACTCAATGGCAAATATCTACGTTAGAGAAATTGGGGGTTCCTCATTGGTGAAGTAACTTGGAATGACCAGTCATGATGCTAAATTCCGATAACGGGCATCTACCGGTGGCCCTATCAACCGGCGAACCATTGTGCGAATCGGTGCGGAAGTGGCGCCTAGACACGAACGCGGGGCGTATAGTTTGATGTGCCTGGTATATGCGTACACGGCAACACGAAAACGCACCGAATGCACCTCAGCGTAGTAGCCTACGCACGCAAAACCTTTAAGCATGTTCTTTTTACCTTGCCAAAGCCTGAGTTCATGTCGACGTGCTCAGGAGAGTGTGTGGGAGGCACTTATGCAAATGAGACACGCCGGCGTCAGCGTAGGTCTCATGCGCGAAGGCTTTTAAGTGAGTCGCACATGAGAGGCGAGGCTTGTCGTCCATTCGTAGATCATATGTGGCGTGATCACGCTCAAAATCAAGTGGTCAATACAGGATTAAAACAAGGCTAGTGATGCTCAAAACCGGGTTAAAATAAACTAACAATGTCTCAAATAATATATATAACAATAATAACCATAACGTAATCGCAATAATTAACTTAAGATCCCCAAAAGTGCTTCGGAAACAAGCGGTTGATTCTTGTGCCGCGCAAAAGAGGGCGCCATCGGCTCGCCAAGCGCGCGATTGCTCCTGCCACCAGCGCTTCTCCAGTGTCTTCGTCGCTCCATTTTAAGAGGAAAGCAACCTGACGGAACTCGCTGCGGACGACATGCATCTCAACTGCCACAACATGCTGCAAGTCGATAAAGCGCAGCAAAAAATGGCGCGCATGTCGCACAGCGAGTTTTCGAATCTCCCTAACAAAATTCTATTTGTGCCAGAGAAACCCTACATGCTTACCTCAAACATTGACGTCATCGGAACTTTGGTAAATGGAGCAGTGAGAACTCTACGAACGGGAATCGCTGGGTGCCCGTGCTACGCACTTCCTCACGTGTCACAGTAGTGAAGCTGCATTTATAGAAGGCTTCAGAAGTGCACTAATCGCTAGAGAAGTTTTTAGAGCCATAGCTCCACTGCTACCTTTAGAAACCCAGAAAGCGCCTTTGCACATGCGTTCGACCTTCAAGCTCCGCCAAGGTCAATGCCAGCGAAAGACCTATAGAGAACGCTAGTACAGCGCGTTTGAGAAAAGGAACAGCGGATCAAGGTGAGGATTTCGGGCCGGCACCACCAGAGACGCTAGTTGCATCATAGTTCACTGCGAGTTATCGCCGATGGCGCCGAGCGACGCCTATGTGTTTTCTCGTAATGCAACATATTGGCTCCCTTGTCGCGGCCTGTAGTCGAAGTGTGTAGAGTTCCCGTCGTCCTTGCCCAGGCCAAGACATGCAATGATAAAGTTGAGTCTCTCCAAGCCAATGGTCTCGTCTTTTCTCAATTCAAGCGAAACCAAGCTCGACATACTTGAGGTGACTGCGTTAAGGTAGGGCAAATTGCTTTAGAGTGTTGTATAAATATGAAAAAATACCGGCACGGACAGAATTTGCTAAATGTATCACAGCATATGAACTGGTTCGTGAAATGACGAAATAATAAAATCAGATCAACTTGAAGTACGTTGCAATTTATGTTGCTTCTCATTTCTGTGAATGTATAGCGTTACTGTAAACACTGTAATCACGCAACGATCACAGTGTTGGGCTTCTGTGCTAGAGGTTCCCGGCTTTACGCCTGGGGAATATTCAGTGAAATTATATAATTTTTTCATTTTCTTTTAACTTTTCTCTGTTTCATTTGTTTAATGTTGCAGACGGCACTGTAATCGTGAAGCAGCAACATGTGCGCATTTTTCCTGCGGTTTTCAATCAGCATGATAGTTCTATAAACCCTTAGATGTTATTAAATAGAAAAGGGCGACGAGGCGCCGATATTACTTATTTTTTATTGAGTAACTGAAGTGCCTCAATTCGAACGGGCATGGCGCACAGGCGCATGCTACCGCGATACGAGGTAGTCTCGTCATATGTACAGTCGGCGTCAGAAGTTTAGAGACCATTTGGTCTGAGAAAACTTCGCAGCAGTGTTCCAGCAATTTCTGACTGTGTTCGGTCGAACTGCTCAGCGCCTGCTTTTAGCGCTTTTTAAAAAAGGCCGGCCATTTAAATTAAACGCTGCTTGCCGAATCAGCGAGAACTTTGAGCTTTCTCTTACGTCTCGTGGTCCCTAAACATTTCGCGCTGACTGTGCGTGGTGGCGTGAATATGCCGCACTAAAAAGACGCCTCGAAATTTGAAAATATGTTTGAGGACTCAAGATACCGCAATTATGCGCGCGCTCACATTAAGAACGATGCAATGAGGGAGTCATTCAATGAGAACAACTCATTAGTGCTGGAAGCTTTTTCTCAAACAAAGCCGCGACTTTCCGCCCCAAAGTGCTCTGGTTTGTGGGGGCGCTGGCCAGGCAGCAAGAGAGGATGAAGAGAGCTGGGCACGTGGATGCTCGCCGCCGCTTGACGGTCAGAGACAGAGAGAATACTTTACTACAGGTATATACGATCATTCTGGCCCGGGTCTTTAACGAGTAAAGATGTTTCGCTTAGTTATGCCTCCGTGTCACATCTGAGGGCTCCAGCCGACCACAGGATCTGAGCCTGCAAGTTTTAGAGAAAGGTTAAGAAAGGGAAACTTGGCAACAACCCCATTGTAGCACGAAGCCACAAGGAAATCCATGCGGATTTCTAAGAAAGAAAGCTTCCTGGTTGCCGAAAAATTCGTCCTGGTCCGATGATCGAACCCGGGACCAACGCCTTTCCGGGGCGGTCGCAGTGTACGTTAAGAAAAGCACGAATGGCCAGGGTTAATTTAGAGAGTTCTGATAACGTGCGTCTCATAGGTCGTTGGCGTTGGACAATCAGTTTCATCAATCAGCCTACCAGTCACCACGTTGCAGTTGCGGGGGAGCAGTTTGCACGAACACTTCATTTTTTTTTATTTCGTCATCCCCATCATTAACATCAGCACATGTGCTGCAGGAAGGAGGCCTCTCCTAGTGATATCCGATAAGCCTGACATCGCACCAGCTTGCGCTATATCCAATTTCTGAAAATTGCCTATATTCACTCGCACCACCATGAGGTGCGCGTCTTTTTCCCTGAGACCCACTCTGCCACTGTAACACGGTACATGTTATGTGCCATCTGGATTACGCGACCTAACCACTTATTCTTCAGCTTAGAAAAAATGCGATAAGCTTGCATGAAGTCGCGCAATCCTTGGCACAGCGAATCTGGTCGACTCTCGTCTTCTGGCTAACACCGGTCGCACCGGTTACTTTCTTTGCGTTTATTTCTCTCCCTGTAGTTCTTTCTCTCTTTCTTTGATTCTCTGTCTTTCTCTCTTTCCTTCTCTTTCTGTCTTTCTTCCCGTTCTTTCGCTGCTTCACTCTCTCCCCTCCTCCTTTCCCTCGTCCTCACACTCGCTTCCTTTACCCGGCCACTTGCTATGTTATACTACACAAGGCTGTGCTACGCTCTGCTAGCGTGCCTGGATAGCGGTGTGTCTACGACGCGATCCCGACAGTTCTCAATTACTGGTTACGTCCGTTTGGAAACCTTAATTGGTGTTTGCCGCCCGTCCGTTGCCTTCTTCATTTTTAGTGGACCAGCGGTGAGTAGTGGGATTTGCCCAATTTCTGTAGCACATGTCCGTTGGACATGATAGTTTTCGGTGGTCATCCGTTTTACGTCGAGCTTTGACAGCAACGCTGTCAAATGTATCGGCTACCGCCGTTTGCTCATTCACACCGCTCACATTCACTTCAACCTGAACTTAAGAGCGACAGTTTCAGCGGCTTGACTGACCCTTTTCCCTGCACATTCTCACGCAGGTGACACATCTAACATGGCTGCGCGCTGCCAGTCGCGCTTCCGGGTTGGCCACCTAAGAGGAATGCTTCACATATCGCTGGTATTCGCCTGTGCCACGAACGCTTCTGCAAGGGACAGTCGTAGATCACCGCCACATATTGTGTTCCTCCTGGCCGATGACCTGGTACGTCAAAGGGCAATATCTTCTGCACTGATGCCCATTTGTTCACGCTTGTATACTTATTCCATATTCACGCTTGTATACTTATTCCATGATTATTCATCTGCGCTAGCACGTTTCAATAATACTCCGGAGTGCAATTATTCAGGATCATAGGATCTGAGCCGCTGCGGACCATGCATGTAATTCCAGAGTTTATAACCACCAAGCTATCCATAATATTCATTATGGCGCTAGCAACTAGCGAAATTATGTTCGTAATATGTGCTGATGCGCTTGTTGATGAGCCATGCTACTCATCAAGCAGCGCACAAAGGTCATTGACGCACACATAAAAAAAACATGCAAACAGAAGCGCTTGTGTTTGCGTCTCCTTCTTATGGGCGTGAACGTGTCTTTTGTGCACTGCTTCATCAATATCATGTTTCTCAAGGAGCGCACCGGAATTCGCCTTCAGAGAACCGGAATCTGATCGTTGGCTCGAGTGTTATGACACCACAATAAAAAAATCTAAACTCTCATAGAAATGACGTAAGGTTCAAGTAAAGGTGTTAAGGAGACGTATGGTACGGACCATAAGTTTAGCAAAGATGAAGACCAATTGATTGTCACAGTAATTAACGAAAATGAGCTGAATGACTTCGTTGAAAGATCAGACTGTTTTCTTGTTGTTCTGTGCCATCAAAATACAAAATACAGAACTTGTAAACTTATCAGTTGACTAATTGAAGTGGACGACTGTGAACAAGCGGGTGCTGGAGATTGTATGTGTGCTAAGCTTAAGGAACTCAGCGACCACAGTTAACCTGAAGTCTACCCAAGTGATCCAAAGTTCACGAAACGCTAGGGGCTAGTGCCATAAGACGCTTGATTGGAACATTAAGACCGCCTGAAGTTTTCTCCAAGTACACCGTGGCGGTGCTACGGCTTCGGCCTAAAGCCTGATGGAAGTATATTTAATATATACCCCACAAGAGTGTTCCTTCGGCAAGCTGATTTTTCATGCGGACCCCTCTCACATTAATGCGCCGTTTAAGTACAAAGATGACAAACTAAAACAGGCAGACCTGCATCACTTGTGCTGGCACGCCGCGGGCTGCAAGTGGTCCATCGCACTCACCTGTACGGTCGCCACACTTCACAATATAAATTCAGCACGAGATTAGCGATTGTTTTCAAGACATTATCAAGAGATGAAGAGAACGAGGCCCAAATTCACATGGCAGCAACACTTCACTATGCTAAAACGCGAAGTAACCGTTTGTCGGAGAAGCAGGTCGTGCCAAGGTCTGCTCCTGGAAATATGTTTCATGTTCAACATAAGCCTCATATTTAACGCTATAGAAATAGTGGAATGAAGCAAGCTCCCGCTACACCCGTAGGAAACTAAATGTATGGTATTTAAGCCAAAAAATAATGTAACTCATGACATCGTACTTAGCTTGAAACCTAAGCAATGGCACGTTTGAATATGATACGCTTTTGTTTTTGGAGTGGTCTTTAAAAAGTGGTTTCGTTGATGCTAATCATTTCATTCAGATGCGGTGTAAAAGATTACGCACAAGCAGGGCTTTTCCTTCAACTAATGTTATGGCCACTGGTTTGATTAAAGAAACACATCTAAAACTAGTTTTTTTTTTTTACTTTCGCCTGGTTGTTACGGCAAATGCGTTGCAAACCTAAATCATTTTAGATTTCTAAAGACGGCAATTAGACGTTTTCACCATACACTTCGATTCTAGTTCGGCTTAGCAACGACAGTCACTACATTTTTTTAATATGAGGATTTATCAAGGCGAAAGGCTTGAGTGTCCCGTTGCGTGGCACCTTCGGCGAAGCACGTCTGGCGAATGAAGTCGCACAAAAACACACATGGCCAACGTCACTAATGACGTCATCATGAGGTCATGTTGTGACGCCATCATGTTACAGAGATCTCCGAAATTACTGACGCCATCATGACGTCATATTACGGCACCGTCACATGAAGACGCCATCGGTTATAATATTGTACTGGTAGAGCGCAGCTCAGTTTAAGCATGAAGAAAAAGAGGCAACAGCGAAATAAAAACACAGGCATTAGGATGAGCGCTAAACTTCCAACTTTTGTTTATTGCATGACCCTACAGCACATTATATGGCTCACCTCACATGCACAGGTGACGCTGCAACCTGACCAAAAAACTACACATGTGGCGCAGCACACATGACCAGAAAACGCAGTTTACATAAATATCACATTAACAATTCTACGTCCGCACTTCACTGCACACGCTCAAGAAAATTGATCTCTTTTTCAGATAAGCCTATAGATGGCGCACTTACACACAGCGTCACACATTTCGAAATAGAATTCGCCTGGATGATCTCACGTGTCAACTGACTACGACTGCGGCCCAAAATGACACAACGGTCAAACAATGGAGTGAATGCACACGTCTTACAATGCATAGCCAGAAAACTGCCTGAGGAAACCTTGTTTTTTACATTGCACAAATGCTCGCGCAGGCGGTCTTTGATACACCTACCCGTCTGTCCTATGTAAACTGCATCGCACGACAGAGGGAACACATACACGACAGCTAGAGAACATTCAACAAAACTAGTCACATGCCTCTTTCCACAGGCGGGTTGCGATTCCTTCTTAGGACTCTTCAGCTTGCGTAGTCGACTTTGTTTCTGCGGAGCAGAGAACACTACGCGGACGCTTTCTCTCAGGGCTATCTTCTTCAAATGGTGTGATACTTTATACACATACGGCATGACACAAGTTTCTCCAGTATCCATCACATGTCATCACCCTATGGCCGCTAGTTTCGCAGGACAAAGCAAGCGATTAGCCCTGCAGGCTATCCAGCGTTATTGCAGGTGTCAGTGGCTGAGTGCTTCTTGCATAGTCTACGTAAGCGGGGACGTCCGCAGAACAATGATGTGGCCTATACTGTGTAGTTTTTTGGTCATGTTGCGGAGTCACGTGTGCTGTGAGGTGAGCCAAATAATGTGCTGTAGGGTCATGCAATAAACAAAAGTTGTAAGTTTAGCGCTCATACTGTTGCCTGTGTTTCCTTCTTAGCTGTTGCCTCTTTTTCTTCGTGCTCAAACTGAGCGGCGCTGTACCAGTACGATATTATATTGCACCAACTTGCACAAACTGCAGTACTTGCAATCGATTGAGATAGTTGCTTGGTCAAAGATGGGCCGATACTGGAGGATGCACAACACCATCTGAGGTGCACAAAGCTTCAGGAAGGGGGGGAATGAACGCACTTGACTGAGAACATCAAGATAATAAATTCATGTCACTCACACTGCGGCTGGTTATGTCTTGCAAGAAGTGTGGTCACCAGTGCATAACTTAAAGGGGCCCTGCGACACTTTTGCGACTGCCTTATTTAGCACCGCAAATGCGTGTAGTTATGAATGCCGAGACGAACGCAAAAAGAATATGCAAATTGGTGCACGAAAAGTGAAGTTATTAGTCCTCAAAGTTCAAAACTCAAGCAGACGACGACGAGAAACGTTTTTTTCGGATTTCACTCTCCCGCTGACGTCAAAGACCGGTTCCAATCACCGCGCGCGTCTTATAAAGAAATACCGGAAATGTCACCTCATGGTGGCCTTCACACAGTACATTGCTACCCCTCTTTTGGACGGCGTTGTTACCATGCTTACGACAAACCACGTGCGTCAGTTAGCAGACGCTCCCATGATTGGTCGTGTAGTGCACAAAATGAGTCTGGAAGACCTAACAGACCTCGAGCGCGAGCTCTATTTGCGACGAAGTGATTGCTTGCATGCCGTGCACGCCATTGCAAATTGAAAGTGCGTCGCTGAGCCCCGCGCAACGCGAGGATGGACCCATGGGCCCAGACGAAACGCTAACGCCCGATGACGCGGAAGGCGTCTGCCGGTAAGCGTTTAGAATTTTTTTTTTTTCGTTGACAGCATCGTGCCGAACTGAGCGTTGCGTGTTTCGGAGGTGCCGGTGTGGCCGGTGTCGCTCGATGCCACAGACAAAACGCGGAAGAGTATCGTTTGATTACCATTCCACAGCGCACCTAGCGTCGTGTTCGTTGTTTTGAAAATATGTCAGTTAGAAACGGGAATCATTTGTTTCTGAGAAAGCATAAAAAGGGGTTTTGTTTCTCTTAGGCCTCCGTAATATGACCAAGCTTCCACCATATGAATATTGCACGTCACGTGTCGCGTCAAGCCAATCAAAAACGAACGGTCTTTGTCGTCACTGTCACGATATCACGTCACTTCCTGTAACAGAAATAGCCGATGTGTGTCGCCATAGTGTGAAATCAAGGTAGTTTATCCCGTGAATTAAAATTATAACCGCTTCGATTTCGGCGTTGCCACTTGCGCAACAATATCGGTGCATTCCACAGTACCAGAAGAACCGATGAAAAAGACATGCTCAAATTGTGTCGCAGGGCCCCTTTAAGCCTTTGTTCATACTTATTTTATCAAATTCATCTATTTATTCGAATTAAGCTGTGGCATTACCAGAGCAGGCAGCTCCTTAAGTTTGTTTTATTCTTATAAATTGCTTAAAGCGGTACTGTTTCACAACAAATGGTGCACGGCATCTGTATGAGTTTCATGATTAACTCTGCAGAATGCATAGGCCTTCAGGCAATGCAGTGTGTTTTGCCACATTGAACACCCTGTTTCTGCTATCCGCAAGAATTGCAAATAAAGCTAACGTGTCGTGTCAGCTCTCAAAAACACATCCACTTTGCAGCGAAAGTTCGCGAACAGATGTGCAGATGCTAATGTGCTATTGTAAATATCACCTACTAAAAGTATGTATGCTTGTTATGTCATCCCCTTGTTGATATAAAATAATTTCCCTCTGTCTTTCAGTGAGGATGAAAAGACCTGTTTTGATTCTAATGAGTTCATATTCTCAATGAATTCACAGTATGTTCCAAATACACTTTTAAGCCTCTCATAAATGTGACCAAAAAAAGTGTATTTCATGTGGATGCACAGAAATGGAGATGAGCATTGAATTTGTGTCTTTTTTTGTGTATGCATAGGACAGCACTTTGATGACCTACAGTGCCAATTTGGCAAGTGTGAAAACTGGTACTGCTGTTCACTTCTTGCTGGGATATTTTGTTCAAGATTAGAATATGATGTAACAGGGCCAAAAAAGGGTGAATTCCTGGTCTTGATTCATATTGTTACAAGTATAATTGCTGTAATAACACCCTGTTATGCTGTTATACTGTAAGAGGATTCTTTTATACTCTCCTTATATCTAATTGTGTTATAGCTCATTACTGTAGTGCCAGACATCATTGTTGGTACTGCTTCATTTCATAAAATGCAGGCAATGCTATGAAAGTTATGGAAATCATTTAAGCATCACTCTGCACATTTTGTAGTGCAGTTGTTTTTCATATGTGACACTTTCTAGCAAAAAGTAACTATACTTCACATATTACAACTACTTTTGGATGTAAGGTTTGTCAAATCGTGTGTGGTACATATTAAATTTGCATTTCCAGTTTGGCGGCCCTTTGGGCATGAGCACTATTTGTAGCGGCCACAGGTCGCAGAAGCATACCACTCTACTCATAATGCCTTTAAAAAACAATAAGCATAGGTATGTCTTTCAGAAGTGATGCACTATTTTTGGTTCTGCTAATCTGTATTTAAAGGGGCATATGGTGACGTGAATGTCGTCCATCCATTTCAGTGAATTGGTCATATTTGCAATGGTTTTGAAAGGCTGGTTTCATTACATGATAGTTTTCTTATTATACCTGTCTTCTGCAGGAAGCTTGTGAGTGCAGAGGTCAAAGTTGTTGAGATGCAGAGGCTTTTTAGGCTGTGGCCTTTGTTGGTGCTGGTGGTCCTGGTTTCTACAGCGACCATTGATCCTTCGCTCGCTTGGCACAGGTGTTTCATCCTGCATCATTGTAAGCAAAAGCAGCATGGCCACATTTTATTAAGCTGCTTTTTCTCTCTTCTGTGGGAGCTAGACAGAATCATGATATTGCATTAAACATGCTTCGGCAAAAATGGGCTTATAGGTGAAAGTACTGAGCACTGTTAGTAGACTGATGTAATACGCTATCATTTGGAGAATAATTGTGCAGAGCTCACTGTGTGTAGGCTTCTTCAGGGTTGATGCCATACAGATACACTGCTCTTTAGAAGAAGCATCACATACCACAATGGTTTCACCATTCCTGGTGGACAGGCCAGGCACCTGATGGCAGGTCATGATGAGCTGTGTGATGTTGGTGTTTGGATGCGCCTTCTTTAGACATCGATTCCTGCTGCTTGGGCAGTGGTGCACCTGTGAGGGTAGTGAGGTGTATTCCTTTTAATACCGACAGACAAGGAACAAGCAGTTATACAGGCCTGGTCATAATGCCACAGTAAGCTGCATTATAAGTCTCCATTTTCACACAGATATTTACCGTGGTATAATAGGTAAAATGCTAACTTTCTTCTGTGATTTACATTCATTGAAGTTATGACCTGTATTGCCAAGAAACTAGGGATGGGCTTATACTCGGGCGCTTCATGTATTCTAATGAATATTGCAATATTTGAATTCACTTCAACACGAATTTAGATTATTTGAAATGAACAAATATATGTATATTTGAGCACATATAATTCCCCTGTAAAGATGGTTTCTCACCAGCGTAGCGGTACTATGCCGTGAAACCTTCCATCCAGGAGAAATCCGCATTATCGCGAAGTCACACTTCAAGGTTAAATGTACGTGTTATTATAGTTTAATAGCATGTTATACGGGCTTATCCGCACTGAGAATAGTAATTTTTAAAATGTAGTGTATTGTACCAGTGATAACTTGCACCCTACTGCTATACAAGTCTTGCTACAATTAAAAGTTGCTTCCACTTCACTTCGAACCAAAAAAAGTGACATTCACACATGCCTAGTTCCTATTCTTAAAAATATTGTTAGTGGGGTCATGATAAAAATTCTGATTCTATATAATGTGTGGTATACACTATTCGAACTATTCGGCCAAATCACTATTCGCTTCGAACCTCAAACTTACGATTCACCCATCTCTACAAGAAGCCACACTGCAAGGTAAAGTCGTCATTGCATTATCGTGAAGTCGCAGCGTACTGCTGCAGAGAAGCACTGAGAAAGCACTGCTGCCTGACAATGGCCTTCTGTCTGGAAAATTTTTAATTATGGCTTTGATGACTAATGCGTGCAATTATTTGCATAAATTATTGGCATACTTTTCTTGTTTTTGGAGAATTGTATTTGCAGGAGAGCTGGAATCTGGCCTATAATTGGTACATAATCATAGTGCTGTCCTTGGTGCCAAGCAAGAACACGAAGGAAGAGAACAGATAGCAACACTGTATTCACACTGTATTTGAAATGCTAGTTGTATTTAGGAGCAGGTCTATATATGTAGAAATGCAATACGTCTGTTTTGCACTTCATATGCACTTTTATGTTACTGTGAAAACGTTATTGACTAGTCTATGCAACAGGTGCATGCATGGTAGCCTAGTGGCTATGACACTGTCCTGCTTAGTTCAAGGCCATGGTTTTGATTTTGAACAAAGCAGCCACGTATTGCTGGAGACAGAATGCAAATATGTTCATGTACGTTAAAGGTGTACCTGACCCAAGGTGTTCAAGATCAATAGAGTGCCATCGACTACAGCATGCTTCATGGTGTTGCCTTAGATCATGGTTCTGGCATGTAAAACCACAAAATTTGTATTTTCATATTGCATGACATGCTGCATCTTTCTGAACCCTTTTGAATTCATTTTTTATTGTGCATGCTACTGAACAGTTTCACTGCAGCATATTGCACCAACTTATCAAACATTTGAGGTGGGTGGCTTTAATTTTTTTTTTAGATGTGGCAGACATTGATAGCTATAAAATGTATGTCATCACACAAGTACCTTCTGGCAAAAGTCTAGTATCTTGAGGCACTTCCAAGTGGAGCCATTTGGGTCAGCGCACTTGTGATGCGCTACCTTCCTCCTATTGGCCGCCTCCTTGTTCTTTTGGATCTTCATTTGACCTGCAGTTGCAAGTGCGATCTCTACTAAGACAATGTAGGTAGGACAGTCTCACAAATTGTACTACAATGTTTTCAGCAATTGCATTTACACTATTGTGAAGCAAAGTGCATTGTTACAGTGTCATTGCAATGCTATGTTAAAACGTTACACGTTGTGGCAAGACTTACACCGCTGGGCGACCAGTGCAATGGCAAGTCTCCTCTTCTGCACATAGCGTTTTGCAAGCCACCTCCGGACAGCTGACTGTGCAATCACGATCTTCCTTATTTGCTGCTCATAAAGTCGAGAAAGGTATTCCACATGGTAGTACTTCAGGAATACCTGCAAAAATTGAACAGCCATGCAGTTATTACAGAGTCCGTATAGGATCACAGCACTAAAGCATTGTTGTTATACTCATAATCAAGCACAGTAGCTCCTTGCAGTTGCATACAGAGGCCCTCTATATTAATGTATAATAACTATTTGAAAACACTTTCTCATGGAGTAGGTACATCCAGCACGAGCGGTGCTCGTTGAAGCAACACACATTGTTTGTTGACACAGATGACAAAGAAATGCTGAAAGTCATAGTAGGAAACTGTGTGACTGTAGGGAGCCTATACCAGACGCTCTGGCCACTGGTAAACTCCAGCCACTAGAAGACCAAATAAGGCGCGTCCTTGTGACGTGTGCTCGAGCGGTGACCCGGCGCGAGGAGGAATCAGCACGGTTTGCGCGGGAAAATAAACCAGGCGCTTTAACCATGTCCGCCATGTTGCCACTAGCACGGCGGTTCCTGGAGATCGAGGTGGCTTATGACTGCAAGAATGCTCGAGTTCGAGGATGAGATGCAGGGAAAACATGGCGATCCGCCACTGGAGTGAGCAGGCGAGAAAGGTGGTCGTCATCCCGCATACTACAGCGGGAAGAAAGGGTTGGGGCAGGGCATGTATCTTGAAGGGCGAGTTATCAAAAAATAGCGCTAAAACGGGACGAAACGGGGGAGGAGAGCGAAGCACGAGAAGCAGTGCTTGTATTGCGTGCTTCTTCTCCCTCTGTCCCGTTTTAGCGCCGCTTTTTTTTTTTTTTTTTTTTTTGAGGTTTGTGAAATCGGCGCGCTCCGGGGAGGCGGCGGGTGAGCGTGCGTCTTCTCCAACTAAACAGGCCCGTCCCCCGCGTGCCCTATCTTACAGGTAATCAGCGGCGGATGCAGAGGCTGGGCGTGCCGAAATGGCTGGCATCGCGCGTCTTTGAGGTCGCGTTATCACAAATGTTGCCGAGACTCGTTGAAACGAAAGGCAGCGCGATGCGTTTTCTCACTGTTTATAACACCAGCGTGTTTATGATCGAATGAGAAACACTCACGTCTGCTGCCTGTTTATGCGTGTCACCATGTCGTTGATTTTCTTATCGGCAAGCAAATGTTTACGGTTACTGATATATATGCGGCCGATAAAACCCAGATCCTTATTTTGTGGTCTGTATTTCTCCAATACATTACTATCATACCAATGCTTTGTCTTTCAGACGGGTTCCAAACCACGATATAAGTATGAGGTACTATGTATCGGAGTAATCTGAATTAGTTGTCAACCACCTGGGGTCTTCTAACATGCACCATAATCTGAGCACACTGTTGCTTTGCCTTTAATCCGCATCGTAATTTGGCCGCCGTGGCGGGTAATCGAACTCACGTCTTCAAGCTAACCAGCGCAACACCTTAGATGCGAAGCTACACTGTAAACCACTTTGCGACCTTAAGGTGGTTTCAAGCAGGCAAAACACCCTTTTGCCTAACCAAAATTTGCAAAAATTAGGGTGTAAGGGTGCTTTCCTTCCCCAAAAAGCCCTTAAGGGGTAATGTTCTAACTAAAACATCCTTTAGGAGATAAGGGTGTTATGGGTTATCGAAACGCCCATGGCTCATATCACACCGTGCCTGGGACTCGCTGATTAAAGTCGTTGGACCTTAGTCGAGTTTAGTTAAAAAGATGTCAGGTAGGCTGTGTAGCGTGAATGGCGCGAGCGCTCCATCCATGGGGTATTTTACAATACGCTCTGTTGTGATTATGGTTTGACGCGTGCGTGCACCTTCTATGCTGATGTCATCTGTAATTTATGTGCCCTGACAAGTAATTTTATTTTTCACGTTTTTTTTTCAGTGATAAGGGTGTTTAGGCCACTGGAAACACCCCATGATAAGGGTGTTAGGCCAGTGGCAACACCCTATGATGTAGGTGTTTTGATACATGAAAACACCCTTTTCCTAGGGTGTAAGGGTGTTAGTTATAAACACGGCAAAACCCCCTTAAGGGTGTAAAGTGGTTTACTGTGTACGCTGATGCACCGTCAGTATATGGCCTTGGAGATTGACGTGTGTTTCAAACCTAACTGAAACGTGATCGTGTGACCGAAGTTCAGCGCATTACTCAAGGAAATTATGGAATTTATCACCGTTGTCGTCAGTCTTAGCAAGGTTCTTCGATAGAGAAGTATTGAAGGACCCTGGTCTCAGCTGTGTTCTGCCGATACAAACCGTTCACAAATGCGCAGTATAGTAATGTTGAGGGACTCTGGTGTTACCAAGCAAGGGACGGTACACACTTGGGTACTTGGATCTTCGGCGGTAAAATTTTGGTTTTCAAACCCATCAGTAAATTTTCCACAAACATAATTGGCTTCAAAACATGTATTTGTTACTGTCGTGTATTTGTTTCGTTTTTTTAATTAGTAAAAAGAAAAATTTTTGAAAGCGTCCTTTACGTAGTTTGTGCAAGCACGATTCTTTCTTGCAGGTGAGCCATGTGCAATATAGTGCGTGTGTATTTTCTTTTCTTTTTGTAACCACCGTTCGTGCTGACGTGCGTGCAGGGTGGCCAGGACACCCTCAAGCTGTTTGATCAGCTTTTTCTTTGCCTGGTTTGGCGCAACATTTTTTATTGTTGCAAATAAAATGAATGAATGAATGAATGAATGAATGAATGAATGAATGAATGAATGAATGAATGAATGAATGAATGAATGAATGAATGAATGAACTTAAGGTATATTTGAATGGTAAAAAACGTGTGGACATGAGCGATGTGATAATAGAATATGAGGATTTCTGTGCGCTGATATGAGGAGGCGATCATACTCAAGAATCCCGTCGAAGATTCGTGTTTTGTTCCTCCCACTTTGCGGCAAGTGAAATGCTCACCTTCGACTTTCCGATAGCGTAGTCGTCCATCTTGAGCCGCACGAGAAGTTGATGACACGTTTCCCGGTTGGGGACGACCTTCTCGTCGAAGGAGAATGCCAAGAAGCCGTACCTGCAATTGGAAGCAGAAATTTCGCAACCATGCGAGGATGTTCTTTAAAATTTGGTACAAAAATTTACGCGGCAGGACAAATTTTACCGCAAAACCAACCAAGTACTGCAGGTACCTATAGCACTCCCTGACGAGCGACCATACGGCAATGCTGATTAGGGTTGTTTTAGCTCCGAGCGATAACACTGTCACACGTGTTATCGCTCAGGGTAAGTTGCGCCGGAATGTATCTTGAGTTCAAAACCTTCCGCAATACTTTTTTATTGCTCTAATCAGATTGAGTCCACGATGCGAAAATTGAAGTACGTACTCCTGAAACGGGACCGCCACGGTGGATCAGTGGTTACGGTGCTCGGCTGCTGACCCGAAGGTCGCGAGTTTGATTCCGGCCGCGGCGGTCGCATTTCTGTGGACGCGAAATGGTTGAGGCTCGTGTACTGCGCGATGTCAGTGCACGTTAAAGGGACACTAAAGGCAAATATTAAGTCGACGTTGATTGTTGAAATAGCGGTCCAGAAACCTCGTACTGCTACTTTTATGCAAAGGAAGTGCTTATTTTGAAATAAAATCACGTTTTAGTGGTCCGCATCGCGTTAGCGCACTTCAAATCGCCCGCCTGAAAGCGGTATTTCGCACGTCACTGTTGCCGTGCCCAACGTTGCCCGCCTTTACTGCGCGGCGGCGTGCACTGGCGGCGTGCACCATTCGGGCATCCGGCAACATCACATGCATGCGGCATTTTGTCAAACTTTCTGTCAGAGCGACTTTCACGAGCGTGCAAAACATACGCGGCAGTACGCGATACCAAAACTACCACTGAGACGCGACCGCGTGAGCGAAGCGGGGCGCCGGGTGAAGCGCAGTTCGGCGAAAACGGAACTTTTGAACCACGCGCGCCGTTCCCCGTGGCAACGCCAAAGAGGTTCATTTTTCCATGAATCAAACAGAAACGAACAAGCAGCATTTTATTACTTCTCTTGATGCACGGAAGGTTATTTTTTTTATTGCAGCTAGTTTGATTACTAGTGATTAATTGTATTCAGACTCTCCCACGTCATCGGGATCACTTCCAAAATGTCCCACTCGTGGCGCTCATCGTGTTGTACATTTAGCTTAATTTCTCGCTAAGTAGGGCGCTGCTGTTGATAATACTGCCATTTTAGACGTTGTCATACATTGAGCTTTCACTTTGACATAAATTGTTATTTGCCTTTAGTGTCCCTTTAAAGAACACCAGACGGTCGAAATTTCCGGAGCAGTCTACTACGGCGTGCATCATAATCATATCGTGGTTTTGGCACGTAATAGTACAGATATTACCATTAGAATGAGAAGACGCCTGTGAACAGCTATTTGTTTGCGTGCCGAGTAGCTGTAGACATCCCAGATTAAACTTGAACAATCTGTTGCTAAGGCGACCCTCGTAGACCAAGCCCGACTTTACAAGTGTTGAACTCAGTCAGAACAACTTTGAAATATTGAGAGAATTGACTATGTGGCTGCCTTGCTGCGTTTCAAGAACGAAAGCAGTCTTGTACGCAGTGTACAAATTCGTCGGCTGCACAACGGTGACACACTGCTTATGAAGCTTGTACACAGAGATGGCTGAACTTTCGAAACCATGGCTCGGTGTCGGTGACGCATCGGATCCGCGTGACATGATCAACATGAAAATGTGTTGTATACACGTGGTTCGGTACAGGCTTGACATCTATGGGAAACTCGAAATCGACGCCTAGTGAACTGCACATTAGCGTAGACTGTCTGCGAGGCAATTGCTTCCATGAATAATGGAGTGGACATACATAGACGATGCCATGGCTTACAGACGCCGCTAGAAGCGCCAATGCGCTTTTTAAAATGCATATAACGGTCGTGCCATTGGGTCATTTATATTGGCATAATGCACACATATGCCCTGGGGCATGAACCCAATGTACATCCAACAAAAAAGTTTGCCGGGCGCGAACTGTTCGAGAATGCTATATTCTCGCTTTGTCTGGGAACATATATAACGTCCAAGTAAATGTTCCAGCCCGTAGTTGGTATTGCAACCTATAGAGTCACTACCTAGATTAGAAGTGCTGTTTCTTGGGCGAGTTGGAAATCAATCTAAACAGGGTAGCGCTGGTAAACACGGACAAAAGGAAGGCACACAGACACAAAGAGCAACTGGTTTTTATTCGCCCTACATATACACATAGCTTTTTTAGGCCACGTGACAACTTCAGCGCACTGACGAATTTAAGCAAACCAATTCTTTCTCTGACAACACAATCGATGGTGTGGTGACACACCATTTTGACACACCTCTTTAGAATAGCCAACGTCCAGCAAACTTTTGCTGTTAGGTGTATGTCGCTTTTCTGCGTTCTCTGGATGACACCCGCGGTAGCTATAGGCTTCCCTGCTGTCTCGAAGAAAGTTAATTGGATGATTAGAAAGTTAATTGGACGTTATATGCTATGCAACACTTCGCGTCGCATAGCATATAACGCTTTGCACGCCCTGACGTCTTCTGGGTCTAAGTGAGGGAAGCGATGGGGCTATAGTGTATGTACTCACCTCTTGAGCAGCTCGGTGAACGAGTATCGGTGGGAGAAGCCCTGTTGGCGGATGTAGATGGTCTCGAGGACGCCCGTGTAACGGAGCTGGCACAGCACCTTGTCACGCGAGAAGCCGCCGGCGAGCCGATAGTCGTTGGGCTTGAGGCAGCGCACGAAGTGCGGCAACCCCGCGCTCATCTTCTGCAGCAGGTCCATGAGCGAGAAGCGGAACGAGGTGCTCGTCGTCTGCAGCGCCTTCGCCTGGCTCACTAGGCTCTGTGTGGACAGCTGTGCCGGTGGGAAGCGCCACTTTGTTCAGTGCCGTTACGACGGACTGACATGTTACGCTTCATTCCCGTAGACCAAGGGTCTCAAACACGCGGCTCGCGCATCTTTCGCTAGCGGTCCGGCCCACACATCCCCATGCGGTCACTATGTGTTGAAACATAACCATGCAACAAAAAAATTGAGGTAGCAACGCACTAGTGGTGCGAAGACTGAGGAAGCGGCGGAGCTTGGTGGCGCTGTCGTCCTCCTTTCGTTCCTCCTCACCCTCACTTCCCTTTCCCACCCCTTGCTATACTATACATGGATATGCTTGCTGTCGCTCTTTTTTCTATCTTTTTGTGTGTTTCTGTGTATTTCTCACTCTCTGTACTTGTTCTCTCGCCTTCTATCTTTTCTATCTTTCTTCCCTTTCTTTCTCGCTTTCTCTCTCTGTCTTTCTTTTTCTGTCTGTCTATCTTTGCCAAAACTGCTGCTTGGGCGAGTTGGTTCACTTTTATGACAAATTTTACCAGCGCAAAAGACGGACCACCTAGGGATCGAGACACACACACTCGACGCTGCGTGTGAGTTTGTCGATCCGTAGGTGTTCCATCTTTTTGCGCTGGCAAAATTTGTCCAAAATTTTGTTTTTCTTTTTTCGTTTTCTTTCTCTCTCTTTCTCTCCCTGTACTCGTTCTCTCGACTTCTGTCTTTTAACACGAAAATGTTTTATGCCAGGGTCCACCAAGACATCACTGACGTATTTCCGTCACGGATATGACGTTGTAAAATGTACACTAATCGATGACAAAGAAAAGAACTAGAAGAAAAAGTTCCGTCGCTGGGAATCGAACCCACGACCCGTCGCTCCACAGCTCGCGGCGCTAAATGACTCGGCCACAGAGCGTACGTTCTTCAGCACAATAACGGCGAGCTATTTATATACACCATTTATCGCTGGCAGTACTCAGAGCTCGGTGGCATTTCAGCGTGTTCTCGTTATCACTAGCGAAGGGCGCGCGTTAAAGGTTGCTCGTTGCGATGCGCGCGCGCCTCCCACCAGTACTTTGTCCTACAGGGCGTGGTCGCCCATGCGCGCGCGCTTATATCGTGATGGGAGCAGATTGTACGTCTTGTGCGTTCACCGCAAAGGCTGCGTTGAAGTTACAGAGCGCACGAAGATCACTTTGCTCGCTGCAGCGACCGCGTTTGCGAAAGAAGCGCTCTGCTCAAACACAAAAAAGTAACAACTGTGACAGTTGTAGTTCGCGCTTGTCCTGACTATACTTGTGCGTTCGTTTCGTGCGTCCTTCTTTGTGCTTGACGGTGCTGTAGCTGCCAAACACCAATAGACACTGTATACAAGCTTTCATATCAATGCACAATAAACGCTCAACAACCTATGCGAAGACATGTTTCACTTTCGTGTTATACCGATTCCTATGACGGAGGGATCACCATGTTCTTTACTCTTTCTTTCTTTCTATTTCTCTCTGTCTTTTTTTCAATCCGTTTCTTTCTGTCTCGGTACTCGTTGTCTCGCCCATCAGAGTTATTGCATTCCCCACTGTACAAATCGGCGCACGTGTTTCAGCAGCGAAGCAGAAGATGAAGAAGAGAACGAAGAGAGAGCGTGCCGGTTCATGATGATGATAGTTTTCGGATTCAGCAGACACATAACGCCCGGCCTAAACAGCTCCGCTATTCAAACTCTATATTTCAGAATCGGCGTACATATTTCAGTCATTCCGAAAATCGGTGTCGATATGTTTACCGAGTCCTGAGGCGCAATCAATCCCTTTCAGAAATGTCCCATATATGAAAGGCCTTCTTTAGATTGCCTGCCGTAGATTTTTTCGCCGGACGTTCTGTTTCCCAGTAGCGCAGTGAGAACTTTATATCTATCTCCTTCTTTCTTTTTGGAGAGTATTTCAGACTGCTCTTAATGTATATGGTCTTACGAGAAAGCTTAATGGTATATGTTGTTGGGATAGTCGGTGTACGATTAATACTATATAACTGCGGTGCAGCAAAAGACGACAGGAGAGATAGTGTGCGCCTGTCCACGTTGACCTCGTCTGTCCTCTCTCGTGCTGCGCCGAAATTCTTGTATTAAAACTATAGCATTCTCTATATAGGGTATATAGAGAAATTCTCGTGACTGAAATTTGATTTGGTGCTCCGGCACCGAAAGAAATCTGGCTTCGACCCTGTTTATATATTATTAGTGTGCCCTCGCATTACATTATTTGCACCAATATAAGCACCATAATGGCCCGGAACACTGAGTGCAAGTTCCTGCGCATGTCTCTCTCCTATAGTCAACCAGAAGCATGTGAAAAATATGCTCGATTTCACATAATTGCTGGCTTTTTTTTTTAAGGCCTATATGCTTAATAGTTGCGCACTCAGGCTAGGCGAAAATCAAAAAGGCTCCGGAGGACACATGCACACTGCGGGTCGTATGTTTGAAATCTCACACACACATCAACTTTATGAAAGATGCACCGTTGTAGCATTCCCTTACATTTTGGCAGGCATACTGCGACGGCGTGTACAGCTGACCCGTCTTGGTGAGCGGTGACTGGAAAAGGGTCTGCACAACGGGCAGCTTGGATTGCCGCAGAAGCTGTACGATCTCCGTAGGGAGGAAGTTGCGGTTCTTCTCCACAAAGCAGCGGGCGTCGTACACTACCTGCAATCAGGGGAAAGGCCCAACTTCGCACTGGCGTATGTTGTGAATGTAGCACTGTACGTCGAGAAAGATGTTTATTATTTGGGGGCCGTAGTCAAAAGTCGGGCTACAACTGCTTGTGATATTAACCTTGATTCGAGGGGCGTAACCTTGACTGCTGCCACTGCTTAGCTGTGGCATGCTGTGAAGTATGGACGCTTATTGGCGCAATGTATTGCACCAACGTCATTGGGACGAACACGCTCAATATGTATAGTACACTCCAGCGGCTTGACTCCACACATGCAGGAGCGACGACAAAGTACAGTTTTACAAGTTATTGCCAAAATTAAAAGAAATGAAAAACGCGTGCTACAGAAACTAGCAGTATATGGCTTTAACTTATTGCAGAAATTCGTGTTTCCGTAATAAGAGTTTAAGACGCATGCGGGAGCATATCTTAAAAAGCCTGCACATTGCATATACACTTGTACTTTTCGTTTTTTCTCTATCGGCGATGAAGGGTAAATGGTTAGTATTGTGACAAGCCGGTAATTGTATATTCACGCATTGTGTCGCTAACGATACGCATGCCACGCTATCGTATATCGAGCATATAAAACAACTATGCTTTTTTGGGTGGCCACAGATTAGTAAGTACAGTCACCTTGCCAGCATGATGCCTGATGGTAAACTGCAGGGCGTTGGACTTCGGTCGGATGTAGTACTTGGACTTGATGTTGTTGTGGAACTTGTCTGCACATAGAAATAGGAAACACAAGTGTTCCGAATTCAGTGAGCTATTTAAAAATGCTTGAATGGCTGCCAGCAATAATTGAAACCGCGTTTTCAGGTTTCAAACGACCATGAGAGCTAGAGCAACACCATGCATATAGAAACACGGGAGGAACCGATCGTAATTGCGCGCATTATCAGCCGGGACAGCTGCCTTTTAAGCGGCAGCACTCCCGGCCAGTAAGTGGCACTTCAATCACGGCGCGCGAGAGGGCATGCCAACTCGTATATTTTTTATTTCGCGTGCATCTGCAGCAAGCAGAAAAACACGAATACATGATAGGTGGGAAGTTAGAAACTGCCTAATCAGACGTTGTGCAAATATATCTACAACTTTCTAATCGGACTTTTTTTGCCCAGGTTCGTTGCTTTAGAAGTTGGGTTAATTAATGTTGCCTAATTAAGCAATTAAGCAGAACACGAGAAGAAGAATATGATGTTTAATTTAGAGAAAGAAGCGGAAGTCGGCCTGGAAGCTACTCCTTACGGGGGCAAGGGGAAAGGGAATAGAAAGAGGGAGGTATAATCAAAGATGATTGCCAACACGAGAAATAGTGTGACTTACTCCATGCAGTAGTCAGTAGCCTTCGGGACGGGTGTATAACACCCGTCCCGAATATCTATGCCCCTGATCTGATCTGGGCTTCATAAAACGACCGAGATTCAACGCAAGTTTCACCAATGGCGTTGTCGCTGGTTTAGCCTCCGTGATTCGCACTCACCGATGAGTGACTGGTCTGTCGCGTTTGGAAAGTGGCTCTCCTCGTCGAGCAACGCCAGCAGTCCCAGCGGTCGGCCCAGGAACATGTCCAGCACGGGCCGGTTGTCGCCGAACGACACCGGCTGCACGCTGAGACCCTCGTTCAGGTATTCTTGCTGTATGAGGTGCATCGCGTGCGATTGTCATCGTCAGTCAGGGCCGTCGCGGGTGCTACAAGCACGTCGACACGTGCGACACCAGTCTCACCTGTTCCCACGCAAAAACATGCTGGTTGAAGAAGAACTGGATCTGCTCGTTGGCGATATTGATGCAGAGCTGCTCCAGCGAGTTCTTCTGCAGGTCCTCGAATCCGAAGATGTCCAACAAGGCCACAGATAACGGAAGACCGCTGCAACGAGTTGAAGAAAGTGAAATGCGTGGTTATTTTGCGCGCAATGGGCGTTTACGAGCTCATATTGATTCGTAAAGCTTGCATATGTTA
This sequence comes from Rhipicephalus sanguineus, assembly GCF_013339695.2. Lineage (NCBI taxonomy): Eukaryota > Metazoa > Arthropoda > Arachnida > Ixodida > Ixodidae > Rhipicephalus > Rhipicephalus sanguineus. The sequence continues at coordinate 19,445 of NW_023615188.1, read as the reverse complement.
GCAAATGGACGAGTTAAGAGAGAAGTCGGCAATAACTCCAAATCATATCGTCCGTTTGACGTATATATGCTTAGGTAACATTTTCTTAAACGTCACTTCGTGCGTCAGCTATGCGGTCACAGACTTCAAAAACTCAGCTTTCAACATGTAATAGGCTAGATTAAACAAAAATGGCGAAGCTAGGCGAGAAGTGGGCGTGCCGCGATAGTGTGGCCAGTGCGCCTTCGTTGAGCGTTGTTCACAGTAGAAAGACATTAAAGCGAATGGCAGACTTTTTACACGCGCTGCTCATTTCTGTCTTGTCAGCCACCATCGCTAGAGCATTTGCTAAAACCAAAAAAAGAAAAAAATATATTCAAGCTGAATGAGCAGCCTGCTATTGCGGGTGTTAACGAAGTTGCGTTCCTTGATTACTTTAGTATTCACTTTGTGGTACCGCAATGTACACTTTCAGGAAGCACAGCAAGGAAAAAGGAAACAAGTTGAAATTCACAGCAACTGCGCATCAATGCAATACTGACATGGCGATGCGTCCTAGTGCCAGGTGTCGGTTGATCTGGTTGACGATCCAGTCGAAGAGTCGTGCGTAGAGGGCCTTTGCCATGGCGTCTCTCGCGCACTCGGCCTCCTGTGCCGAGTTGCACCGCGTGATCACTTCGCCGCGCATCACCATGCTGCTCGAGGTGAGCGCGTCCCGCAACGCGTTGCCCTGAAGGCCCAGCAGCTGCGCAACTGTTGTCAAGGGAGAATGGGCGGGCGGATTGAAAAGACAAGTCATGTCTCGGGTCGTGTAATGTAGGGGTGAAGCGCTTCGTACACACACTGCCAGGGCGGATTGAAAAGACAAGTCATGTCTCGGGTCGTGTAATGTAGGGGTGAAGGGTGAAGCGCTTCGTACACACACTGCCAGAAGTCGTACTGTGGCTTAGTAAATTGATGATTATTGTTGCGAGAAAAAGCCTCCCAAAATGGCGCAAACTGTTCGTAAAATGTAACAGAAAGAAGCTTTGGCTGTTACATATCCCTTTGAAATACACACGTAACCCGGAAATGCATTCTCTTCTTGTTGGCCATCGCTAAACCAGTCTTATGATTTACATTATTTTAAGAATATATTATGAACCAATTTTTTTTTTAACCCAGTAGAGAGGACTTTCGTGCACGGCTGCGGGATGCCTGCGAGGGCTGCGACGCAAGCTCGCACAAAGCAAACGCTGATGAACGAGCCTGCCAGGCTGGGCGCGGTGTTTAAAAAAAGAAGAACGTGAGGCTCCGCGCCTTGGTTTTTTAAGGTGCCACGCTTGAGAGGTTTTGCACTAACCTCTATGCTAGCTACGTGAGTTAAGTACCGTATCTTTCAAGGATTCATTTTAAAGAATTTAAATGGAAAGGATAGATTATATAGACACTGTGGAGAGTACAAGCTCTCTTCCTCACCCTCAAAATTTTTGCAAGTTAAAATTCAGTAGATTTACGCATTTCCCCACTGGTAGAGCAATATCGTTACGTCCTTATCTCCCGTCACTCTCGCATGATTTGGTACTGCTGCTTGCGAACCTGCCACGTCGGCGGTAAGAATAACGCCTGCCGGGGATTGCAACAAAGTAGCAAGAAAGTAGCAACTAAAAGGTAGCCCTTGCATCAGACGTTTACACAGGTGCACAACTTCAGTGAAAAACATAATGCTCCGCGCTTCGGATCATATCCTTCGGCTGCAGATCGTGCGATCCACGTGATATTTTGTGTCGTTTATATAGTGTCAAATCAACGCCCCCCCCCCTCCCCCCGAAAAAAAAAAAGCGTAATGCGGAATCGGGTCATAGACCACGGCTCTGTGTGTGTTTTGCTGGCTTCTTTGATAAGCCAACGTAACAGCTTGCTCACTGCAACATCTGGAGCACTAAACGTGACTCCTTTCCTCACATTCGTTAGTACAATAATAGCGCATAGACAGACGTCACGAAGTCGAGTCAGAAGTTCTGGGACTATATTTGAAGACGTTCAATTGAGGTCACAGCTATTATGGCCTAAGATGTTTTTTCTCCGGCAACGGCAACTACACCAGCTCCTCCGTGAAATCGACGTTGCAACTATCAGAATAGCTAAGGAGTCAGCCAAGCTCACACAACCATTTATCTCCCACGTAAACTATAGAGCCACGTATTGCAGTTTAGTTCGGGCTGGTAAAGTTAACGACGCCCAATTTCCTCCTGCTTTGACACGCGCAAGCACGACCAGCAGGCTGAAAGCTTAAAAGCGTTGCACACAAATGGAGTTTTGCTCGTCTGTTTTACTCTTGCAGACTTTCGGGTATGTATAGTTTGGAGGCGGTAAAGAAAATGAAGATGTCTTGCGCTGTTGTAGCGGATTAGGCCGGCTCGCTTGGCTGAGCACGTTAACGAGTTTCAGAGCGATGAAGATGTAGAAGAAGGGCCGCTACCAAAGCGAACCAGAGGTGGACGAAACGCAGTGCGCATCGCGATAGCAAAACATGCCTTTGCAACAACGCAGGCAGCACGGGCTCGACGCACAGCTATAGCATCAAACCCGGAAGCACCACGTTAGACGTGCGAATGATATGGTGCTATGGTGCGCGGTCAGGAATCCGTCGTGCGTAACCCCGGTTTGCCGTCGACCGACGGAGCTGAGCCGTGCAGTGCACGCGTGACGAATGAGAGAAGCGGCGAGACACTGCAGCGATCCATATTTTTTCGCTCACCGATAGGGATCTTCTCGGCGTTGACGATGATGCATGTGTCGTTCTGAAACGTGGTCTCCGCCTTGCGCACTTCCACGTCTCCCAGATGCACGATGGCCGCCAGGATGCGGTAGATGGTGTCCGTCTCCTGATCCATCACACCGGGAAAGAAGGCGTTGCAAAATAAGCAAATGAATAAGCGATTAAGACATGATTATCGGGCCACATTGCAGACGAAAAGCTTTTTGTCAGCCTGATCTCACAGTTCATAAGCCCAGAAAGCCATACGAGCCTCTCTGCATCACTTCAGATGCCCGACTTCAGGTGCTCGACGCTTGTGAATAATCTACGATTACATTCTATCTCTCTCTTTCTTTTACCCCGCCATTTCTCTTATGTGTGTGTGAGAAAAAAACTGTACAAATTCTAGACATAAGCTCCCTGCCTTTCCTTTAATCCCTCGTTCTTCCCTCTCTCTATCTGCAGCTGCTCCTAACACTGCATGGTAGGTCCAAAGGTGGAGAGACTCTTCACTATTCCCTCCTCTTTTACCAGTCGAAACACGCAGGCACTTCTAAGCTGACACTGAGTGTACAGTGAGCAACGACCCCTTACGCCCTTGATACTACCCTGGATAGGCCCCTGCTATTTTTCACGTTCATCTAACTAGCGTGATCTACTCTCGTGCATTTCGATGTTAACTTGGACTACATAGCGCCACTGATAATTTATCGCTGTTTTTGTAACGCGCTCTTCGTTTTTAACTGTTGGACCTAAAAATGCACTGACTATACAAGGTCACGAAAGGGGTCTCGCTTACTAGAGCCATAGCCATCAGTGATAGGGATAAGTAAATTGTCACTAATAGCCTCTTAGCTATAGGGTAGATGTGTCTAGCGGTCCGTGTACAGGCGCTATGCGTGCGTCCACGCAAGTGCCCGAAGCGCGCCGCTCGAGAGCTCTCTAACGGCACCAGGGCGGAAGCGCACGATACGAAGCAATCTATCACTGCCAGAGCAACCGCACGGGGCTGATGGAGTTAAGTATTGCACGTGTGGCCTGCTTATCGTTCTCCTCGTACATTCCGCGTCTTGGTTCGTGGCTGCACTTACGGCTGACCGAAAGCCGAGCAGCTGGAAGCCCTGCTTGATGTTGTTCAGCCTGTCGACGTGTGTGGACGCGGTTTCCTTGTCCGACGGCGCACCGTTGAGGTACCTGCGGGAGAAAGCGCCGATTTTCATGGCGGCTCAAATCCGAAACATTTGCTGCACGTCGACGAAGACGTGCTCGACGTTGTTTTGTAGACACATTCACGGGCTCCCAATTATGCACACGCGCCTTTCGCTCTTTCTCGGCAACTCGTTGCTCTTGTCACGGTCTGTGAGCATGACATGCGTGACACGTACGCCGTCTGGGCAACAAAAAATAAGAGTGTAGCTCACCGCAAGCGTGACCGCAGCGCGCGTGGCGCTCCTTGAACGGGTTGTTGACGCTGACCTGCTTTGATAGTGCAGAAACTGTGAATACCTTTGCGCTTTCAAATCATGCCTGTTCAAGGGACACGCGAAAAGCACCGTGCAGTGTCTAGCGGTTACGTTAAGAAATCCCCCTCCCCCCGCCCCCTTTTATTCTGAACCCGACGTTATACATTAAAATGCGGATCCTCACCTCCCTCCTCTAGTTAACCAGTGGCATGTCGCAAACGGTTTTGTGTGTTCATACTGCCCACCTTCACGCATTTACGCGTGTGAGTATTCTAGTTCGTGACGCTTAGCTTTTGTCATGTGCTATATCCACATCGGCACTCTAAGGACGAAGGCATAAAATTATGTATTCCGTGGCTCATCTGCGAAATGCGACTCAGAGCACCAGCAAATTTTGCAGTGTTGCAGCAATAGATACTTGCCTGTGCTGCCTTTTGCCAGTGGTGTCGAGGTAATAGTTTCCAAGCTGCCTGATGTCGGCCAGCCCGTCGTATAGGTAGTAGAAGATGTGAAAGTTGCGCTCTTGCCTGAAAAAACAAAACAACACATATGTGCGATTCTCTGACTATCTTTACTTACCAATATTCAAATTCCTCTTTAAGGTGTGAGTAAGGAAAACCGATCACTTACGGTGCTTGCCACACCACCCGAGACTGCTCCAGGAGGTAGACTGATAGTTTACCTAAACAAATAGAAAAGAGAAATATTTTACGCCTAATCATAACAGGACTGCCACAGACGCAATCATGATTCATGAACCATGCATCGTGTTGTACGCACCTCCGGTGATCTTTCCCTGCTCAGTGAAGGTGAGGTCTAGGAACTTTCCGAAACGACTCGAGTTGTCGTTGATGCCCGTCTTGGCATTGCCGAACGCCTCCATTATTGGGTTCACCTGCAAGATCTTGTCCTCCAGGTTCCGGTTGGTCGCCTGCGTGGTGCAGAGGAAACGAGTGATCCTAAGCGCGTTATTCAGCGCATCACTTGCAGAAGGCTTTTGAAGAAGGACAACGAACGAGTTATAACTCCTTTGTGCAATGTATTTAAGAATTTAAGGAAGCCTGTAGGGTGGCAGCTTGAGCCCTTACGTTACGCTCTCCTCGTTTCTTTTTTCTGTTTGTTTACGCACCTTTCCCAGAGCCACAAGTTGCCTGAGCAGGAGGTTGGCACTCTCGGTCTTGCCGGCTCCGCTTTCTCCGCTGATGACGATGCACTGTAAAAGCAAGAAACACGTGACTTTCGTTGTTCAGCAAGCCTACGTCACTACCAGGTAAGCATTGCTGAAATATTTCGATATACTCGATCTTAGTACGATAATTTTCCTTAAGTAACGAAGAAATGGGATGACGATAGTTCCCACCTGGTTTCTCTTTTGATGCAACATGCTGTGGTAGGCAGCATCTGCGACGGCGAATATGTGTGGTGGGTTGTCCAGTTTGGCACGATTCCGGTACCTCAACGAGACCTGCAGTGTAAAGAAAACTTTATTCACGGTGCTTCACAGGCCTCGCGCAACTTGGTTACTCGACAGCTTTTCACAAACTACGTGGTCTCTCCGCGAGCACGTTTCACTACTGCGGGGCGCTAATCAACATAAAGCTCACTTCACATCATACCGGTAACGGGTGGCTGTAGCACCTGGGGGAGATTTCTTCCGAAAACAAACATGAAAATGGTACATGCTCACCTCTTCAGAGTAGATGGGAAGCTTCTGGAATGGGTTCATGGCGAGCAGTATGTCGCCGATGTATGAGTATATCTGGCCCCGCATGAATCTTTGGTACAGCTGGTCGACAATGATCTCCTGCAGGAATACGGACAAGTGATAGCATAAGCCCTTCGATCGTCTCGGGACAATCGAGCAGCCTTGATTACTGCGCACAAACAAAGCAACTGCAGCAAGAGAGGCGCTTGCCCTGTCGACATACGAATTGTGATGTAGGCGGCGAACGAACCACCGCTCGTTTCTTTTTCTTTTCTTTTTTTACGTTTTATTCTGATGCGTGCGTTCAACAGATCGATAATTTAGCTTTATCTTTGGACCGTTGAAGCACGGCGAAAAACGGTAGTTAAAAAGAGAACAAAGAAGGAACATGGTGACCTTTACGAAGTGGGGCATTTTTCGTCCAACTAGCATCGTTGAAAACCGCATTAATCTTGCAACTGGCGATATTAAATTGACAATCTTGAACCTTACGAAGCATAGGTTTCTCTTACTATAGGTACTAGTGGTCTTCAATTGAAGTCGTTGATAATACACTGGTAGAGTGAAAGTTCGAGCGGACCTCGCAAGCCGTACATTTGCAGGGCGCACATTTGGTACATTCACTATGTACATTGTATAGTAACGCTATTGCACGCAAAAAAAAAAAAAGAAAATGCTTGAACGACATTTTGCCTATGATGATTAAAGAAAACACTGGATAAAGGCACAATGCTACTGCACTGTGCACGGCACGTTCTCTCTTCCAACAGTCCATGTGAACAGAGCACAATTATCGGTGCGTGGCGCACGAACTGCAATTTCGCGAATGTCTCCCTCGTTTTTCGAGGGCTTCTAGACAAGGCCGTAACACACGAATTATATAAAAAATAATAAAAAAAACAGGTCACTGGGCTCACACGAAGCACCTTTGTCAGCATCAATTAAACACGCGACGTGCTGCTTTTCCAGGTTGCCCGAAATTACTTGATTAAAATACGTTCTTATTGCTTGTAACATTACAGTCGTATGAAAAGCTCTTACAGTGCCACGATTGCAAACGTCTGCAAGGAAGAACGCTTCAAACAAAACAAAACAGGAAAGAAAGGTAGGCAGACTAATTGCCACCTCTATAATCGTCCAACCATTCTATTTTATTCATATCGCGCTGAAATAGGTCGATCGTGCTTACTAGTCTGTCATCTTACACAAGCAGTTCAAAACAATACGCAAAGTTCGCCACCCGCTATCCTTATCTCTTCTCCTGACGTAAACAGTGAGATGGAGACCAAAAACTGAGCCGCTGCAGGTATAGAGACCAGAACAATAAGTGGTTTGTTGCCAACCCTGCATATGAGCTCGGAGGCGGGTAATGAGGATACGGAAAAATAAAAGACAGAAAAACAGCCATTGAGCGTGTGGTAAATGAAGAAGCGCTTTTAAAATGAAGAAGCCTAACTGAAGAAGCGTATTTGTATCGTCATTCATGGACGGTCATCGGGATCACTGGCGCAGAACACCACAGCATAGCGAACAATTGTTCGTTTTTTTTTTTCAGGCACTCTGTCCGGTTTGTGCACATCTTTCGTAATTTTCTTCGCTTACTGCGTTCTGCTCTATGTTCTGAGTTCCGAACATAGAAGGTCCAGTTTTTTTTCTGCTCATTTCTCTTCACTTCGAGGACGCGCAAAACTTAACATGGCATGGCGACCATGTAAACAATAATTTCTGTTTCTGATGTCGAGTTACCCAGTTTTACGTTTAGTGTCTACTTCAATGAAATATTTTCTTAGTAAGCAGAAAGCAAAACAATAAAAAAATGCAGTAATGTAACAGAACACACTCGCAACGAAGGTCATTACCAAAAGAAGAAGTCCATGCACTGTGCCTAACTTTTAATTAACGGGTTTGTTGACTCCAAAGAACAGGCTACTCTTGGTAGTATTTCTGTGAAACTCTTATGAGGTGCTAAATCGATTTCACTTGAGGACAGCGCGCAGTGTTGATCAGTACGAGGGAAAATTTTGAATTTATATAGTAGCCACGACTGCTCGTCACTCTTCGACCTGCCATATCCGTTTACACGATTCTGAATGATTAATCTTAACGTGCATGGCAAGAACGTTGTCCCACTACAAATTGGCATGCGCCTTTGGGTCAAAGAAAACATTGGATTGGAAATGGGTAATCACTTCCGTATGCGTGAGCTGGCACAAAAGGTTTTCGTTATATATGCTCAGCATTACACGCACAGATATTATGAGCGTCCGATCTGAAGCGGGGTTTGTCACTTTTACGTTTATCCTGCGTCTATTATCTACCGTTTATATCCACGGTTAGTGTTAACGAATCGTTGACTGCGAAAGAAACTTATTCTCGTCAAATTTATATACTTTATTTTCTCTGGTTTTTGTATCACCGATATTCCACTTCGTAGTTTACCGTTCTTCGCCGAAGATTCGTCAAGCTTTATTATCCATTAATCAAAATGCCCAGTTAATGGCTGCTAAACGTGCTCATTAACCTCTGCATGGACACCGAGACCCGATAACAAAATTTTCCGTATGGTTTCGGCGCTGTCTCCAAACGTCGCGCAGCTATCGTTCAGTCGGCATTCTCTTCCTATATTAGCTTGGCGATGATGATGCTGTACCTACTGGCATTCCCTTCTAAGCGGGGCGGCGACAAGCAGCCACCTATAACCTATTCGTTATAATTAGGTGTTATTTAATATATTGCAGTCTAGCATGCTGGCTACCTCTTCCTGAGTTTTATTTCTTCGGCAAGCTGCTGTTTTAAAAGTTCACTGTTATTTATTTATTTTTATTTAGTAATACTGCAAGCCAACACTTCGGCCCATACTTTGGCCTAAGGAGGAGGGACATTACAGGAAGAAAAAAGGAAATACCAATATACGTAAATAATTTTGAATAAAGTGAACATGACGCATTAAAAAAAACGCAGGGGTCACGCTTCGACGTCGCTAAAATTCACAAAAATGGTTTGTGAAAGCAGTCATGAAAACATTTGACTGAAATACACCAATGGGAAGTGAATTCCACTCGCTCACCTTTCGAGGTAAAGAACCGCACATGTAAACGTTTGTTCTAGCGAAAATTGGCGCAAGCAAATATTCGCGACTTCTCGTGTAAGGACTCCGGTTATATAAATCTCTCCTCAATTTATTTCTGCGCTTGTCTCAACCGTTTATCTTTTGCTTGACTAGAACCAGCCCCACCAGAAGTAGTGGTTATCAAGGCGAAAGCCTTGGATGCCTCATCAAACGTGAAAATTGACGTCGGCGTCCCGCGTCGGTGGCGTCAACACGAGCGATGCAAGAAAATCACCATCACGCGTTGGCGTCACCATATGACATCATCGTGACGTCACAGCTCACAGAAATCTGTGACGTCATCACGACATCACAAATTATAGTAACGTCACTATGGCATCATGATTACTTCACGTAATGTGCCAACAGATGATGACGTCATCACGCGACATCGTCGCTTGGTCAAAGGTGGGCCGATCACGGAGGCAGGGCAAAACCAGGTGAGATGCTGAAAGCTTAGGATGCCTCCGATCCCGGAGGCAGTACACTACCACGTTAGGTGAAGAAAGCTTTCGGAGGGGAGCGAGGGAGGATCAGTACATCGAACAAGCAGACGGCTTTCGCCTTCAAGTCGTCTTAGGCGAGTACATAAGGGACCCTGTGAGTTTTGTACAATATAGCGAAATATGACGTGCCGCAGACGTTTTTGTTAGGGAAAAAAAAGTAACGTTATCTTCCAGAGTCTTTAAGGGAGCACGGCTCAGCGTCACACGGGAGGGAATAGGGGAATGAAAGAATACGAACGGGATGAGCCGATGTGCGTAGCGCAAATCTTCACATCTGCAATCTCAGTCGACCAACCGACAAAATTTGCACTGGCGGAATCAGCGTGCACATACCTCCGTGAGCGTCTCGAGGGCGGACAGGTCGTCCATGAGGATGGGCGTGGGCCGGGACTTGCGGTCTGTCTTGAGCTGGCCATGCTTGGTGGTCACCTCGGGCAGTCGCTTGCTGTAGCCTACCTTGCGCTGCGCCTTCAGGATCCGCACCAACTCCTGGCGGATCTATAGCCACACATACCGCGGATTTACACTTCATAGGCAACATTTCACGGTGAGGCAGCCATATAAGTTGTGTGGACATGCCGTCCTGCGCTGATAGCTGGCTTTATTCGTAGTGTCACTTGAGTTAAGCTAATTAGGCTTCAACGTTTAACAAACAACTTTCGAATTACAGCTGGCCAAAAGAAACATGCGAATCGGCGTTTGCGTTGACAGCCGCGTAGTAGTCTGAATACAGCCTCTGACATTTCATCCTGGTCTATTCATTTGCGCGCCGTGTTTGCTAAATAAAAGCTTAGGCGGATGACATCTAGTGACTTTCAATACGATCACGCAGCGGTACATTCAGGGTGGTTATAGTTCTTTAACATGGAGAACTACAAGCAAGGATTTCTACTTAGTGAGGTTTTAGGAGAAAACAGCATCACCGGCTTGTTATACCTGTTTGCACATGAAAAATAAAAGAAAGGCCTGCGTGTACCTCTTCAGGATGCTTCGGGACCTGTGTGATGAACTTGTGGTTCATCAGGTCCGACATCAAGGGCCTCTTCTCGTAATCCTTAACCAAGCACCTGCGGTATGCACAGAAAAAAACAGTTGTTCTGACCTTGTCCTAAGACCTAGAAAGAAATGAAACACGTGAATTTCTCAGAGCATCACCTTGTTGTGTTCTGTTGTTTTCGGTTTCTAAGCTTTAGCAAGCACATCGTTGCCAATTTATCTACGCTCACTAGATAGCTCTGACACGTCGCATCTGAATTTTTGAGCCCTTGAGCGTAAAAGATATTCTTATAAGACTACCTCACACTGAAAAACTACAGAAACACCAAGGAAGGCGACGTGATTTCGGTGTGTGGGGCGTGCTCTCCACCATCTTGTCTTACGCTTGGGCTTAGTGTGAATATATTGTAAATACGCCTTGTTCCCCTTCGCGACTCCAGGTAACAATATTTATGCAATTTTCTTACATAGCTAATCTCGAGGAACACCTGACGTCATCTTCTGTGTGCGGGTATTTTGAAAGCGCTTTCACACAGCAGAGGAAAGACGTTATTTGAAAGGCACAGCTTGTGTTGAAAGTGGATTGATCTAATTAAGCTTTTTTGAAATTAGGTCTTCACGAATGTTGTGGTGCTTGCGTAAAATATCGTTTGCAGTTACGTTTGCTCTTTTTGGTCATTCTATTTTCCCCTTTATGCAACTGTAACGAAAACTATGTGATAGAGTTAGAAATATCTACTAACCCATTTCTACTTATTCGGCCACAGTTGTCGGCCCCAACGTAGCCTCTTTCACCCGATATTTGCCATTCTAAGGGGACGTTGCCACAAGGTGTCATTAGTAACGTACGTGAGATGTTTTCCTTTATTTCTAATCGCGTTGGCACGATTGTACAAACGCTATAGATAAATTTGTGCCGCTATGGAACAAAGTGAGAGAGTACCGACACTTGGTCGAACAGCGTAATGCGCTCTTCGATCTCTTAGCTGCTCAAGCCATGGATGACAGCTAAGGCTGTCGCGTAAGCCAGTCATAGTAATGAGCACGTCTCTATCGGGTTCATAAGCATCAGGGATACCTCCTTACTCCCGGTAAAGTGGCTTACTGCAGACTTCATCGATGTGAACACCATCGTGGTTATGTGCTTGCTCAAGGTTTGATAATCGAGCCGTTGGTCTCTGTACCGATCGGCGGCGACCGATCAGTGCACAATAATAACGCACGAGACGCATGGAGCGTTTTCACGCTTGATTTAGTGCTTAATGACGTCGAAGTTAAATTTAAGCGCGGACAGGCCGATCACGACATAAGAGGCATGAAGGGCTTCCTTATAGGAGGACGTTAAAGGCGTAAGTCCCAATAGAGTCAGCGTTCGAGAGGAAATGGGCAACAGGGTCCGCCGCTGGACTTAATTCTGCGACCAGCTGCTTGCGAAGAAGAGCAAGCCGGCGTGAAAAAACGCGTCGAGCCGCGCCCGGCTCCTCTGACTGGCGAAGTAGGTGGCCCCGATTCAAGGCTTTATACAAAACCAGTACCTCACCGCCACCTTCTTCTTGTACGGACCGCGCTCCGAGAAGGCGCGGATTATTATTATACGTTTGCGCGCACGCGCCCTCTCATCGGAGCCACCGCGTTAGTGTCTAGCGGGAAAACTAATTTCCCGCTACGCCTTATACCTTATAGTTGGCCATGGCGTTCCAATGCATCGCGGTTTCTCGACACCGTATATGCACTTGCGTGGTGGCTAAAAATAGAACGACACTCTGAGCTGCACCTGTTATAACTTATGCACTGCAGTGCCTGTGCTAGTGCGGGCTGCGAGACAAGACTTTGGCGTCTGACTTTGTCGTAGCGGCGAATGCATTCTGTACGCTTGCGCTTCGTTAGTTAAACAGTCGCAAAAAGCAATAACAAGAAGAATCTGTTCTCCCAGTACTTGACAGGATTGAAAGTATAACGTCATTTCTAGAACTCTTGTACCTCAACTTTGTTAACTTTAACTGTAGTTTGTTAAAGCCGTCTGAGCGAAATAGTAAAGAAACTAAAGAATGATCTGTGTTTTATCGAGGTGTTGCGCATTGGTCAGCAGACCTTATGCCTCCGAGCATTGAAGTCCCACAACAATGACACTTCGCTTGGGCTTCAGAAATGTTCGCCATATTTCGACCACTGCATATAACCTCACCACAAAATCTAACCGAAAGTTTGCTGAATTCGTATCTGTCATTATAAATAAGCACGTTGCGTTAATCAGTGTTTTACGCTCTGTTAAAATTATCTGCTGAACTGGCTTCTGGGTGGACGAACTTCTACCCCCCCCCCCCCCCCCGAAAAAAAAAAACGTGAAGGGCGTCGCATAGTCTCCTGCGTGACCTTTATATATCTCTCGAATACGAACTGAACAGGAGATTCCACTGTCAGTCTTTTCACTTTAAAACCATTAACCTTAGAAACTTCAAGCGCGAACTGCGACAGGGACAAGCGAGGGAGGCAACACTTCGCGCTTGAAGTTTCTAAGACGTATATGTACCAGCTAGCTCGTCTCTTGGTCTTACTTCATTTACCTTATTTTTAGGCGATGTAAGTTTAACATTAATCAATAGCTGAAGGTTTCACGGACCTACACTATCCGCTTTATCATGAATGAGCCCTTCACGTCATTCAGGCGGTAATCGTTTATGTTAATCTACCTCTAGAGCATTCACTTGGCAGAAGGTAGAAACAAAACAAAGCTATAATTCTCTTTGAGGCGTACTGGGTACACGAGCGAACTCACCGATATTACCGCAAGCTATATTGCCGAGTACCGCTAGTGTAGATTCAATATATCCAGCCCAGTAGTAACTTTTCAACTCCGCAGCCACAACTTATCAGGCAGGAGGCAGGGGGGCGTGCGCTAGGAGCAACCTCCACCTTCCATGTGCGCTCACTATACGAGATGCAGGAGACTAATTTTGTTCGCATATCTTAGTTTAGCCGATAACTTTATTGTCGCAGATGACTAACTGAGGTAACAAGGGCAAACTTTTTTACCAATTTCGCAATGGCAGACCGATCGGTGTATATCTGTAACCACAGTCTTGTTAGGATAAGGGACACTAAAAGTCATGAAATAAATCACGATGGTGAAACGTTTAAGCCCGTCCTAAATCGACCACGACTCAAGCTCTAAGAGGAGGTATAGTGGTGCTCAATGTGTGTTGCAACACAGTGACCATAGTTGAAGGATCCTCAAATCTATACTGTAACACCGGTAAACGGGAAATTGATTTTGGAAATACCAGTAGTCGAAGCACTGTTTACGTCCCTGATTGTTTTCTATGTCGGCGCCACAGGACAGTGTTGGTACCGCTTTGATCACCGGCAGCATGTTGCCACTCACATAGGCGTGACTGTAACGTACCAGTCTGCACTGCACAAAGTGCCGCAAACTAACGCGAAATTAGGCGTGCAGGAATGCACGAGGAAAAGGAGGCAGTACTACTCACACTGAGAGGAAATCGTTGAAGTCATCGGACCACTCGGCCGGGTTTCTTCAGCTTGGGCGGCGGGTTCCTGCGTCGGAGAAGATGCGCCAGCTGGCTGAATTCGGTCGCGCTGCCGACGAGCACATCATGCACACTGCACCTGTGGCGGCGCGCGTATGGGCGGGCGAAACCATTACGGCCGCCGCCGCCGCCGCCTAGAGCGCCGCTCCTCATATTGTGGCGAGGAGAGAGATGAGCGGTCGCGTGCGCCGGCAGCATCGCCCGAGCATTCTCGCTTATTTACCCCTCTCCCTCTCTCTAGCGTTTTCGGCATCATCAACATCCTTACCTACGCATACGCATCTCATCCCGTCGTACCCTTCTTATCCGGGTCACGTTTCCTCGACTGCATGTGTTGCTCTTGTTGCTTCTCGCTCTCATTGCATCTCTAGTCATTTTTTCTTCTGAGCATTCGCTGCTTCTTTTCTGAGTTCACACATCTTCTTACGTGGGGGTTATTATCGCCGTTACGATTCCATTGTCCCTGTGACTCCATTGCGTGGCGGCGGCGGCGATCCAAGGACTTCTTCTTCAACACCGCCGCACTGACCCGCTTCCCCGGCTGTCGTACTTCTTTTGTTATTTTTGTTTCCTTTCCGACTTGACCACCATCAGCATAGGCTCTTGGTTGCGCTTCAAGGTCTAAAAGTGCCTGCGACGTTATGGCGTGGGAGCATCGTTCCCGGGCCTCTCGGGGACAAGGCCGTGGGATCAATTTTTTCGGTCGCTGTGGTGCGTACCGACGGAGGCGATATATGCGTGTATTTGCAAACGCTGTAGGTGGCCTCCTTCGAGGCTTCTCGCTTCTTCTGGTTGACCTGAGCGTATAGACGGTGCGATCGATGCCTTGAGATGACGCCTAAGAGTGGACATACGTAGTTCGGTGCACATCATCAGTCCATGGCTGGACGTTAGTCGTACAGTTCAAATGGGCCGCGGCGGCTGCATTTTCGATGGAGGCGAAAATGTTTGAGGCCCGTGTACTTAGATTTAGGTGCACGTTAAAGAACCCCAGGTGGTCGAAATTTCCGGAGCCCTCCACTACGGCGTCTCTCATAATCATATGGTGGTTGTGGGACGTTAAACCCCAGATATTATTATTACGGTTCAAATGAGAGAGGGAACGCTTCTCCACTCGCAGTCCACTGACGTGATTTGTTTTTCACTCCATTATCGAGGAACTTTACTGTCAATTAATACTGCAGAACTCTAGTAAACTTATATTTCCGAAATGCATATGAACTCTGTGATTATAATTTCAGCATGTATAATATATGCGAGTGGAAGGACGACGAATACAAGAAAAGATAAGAAAATCAAAGTCCCTGGTTTTATGCATCACAGTCAAGTTCTTATCATTAATCGCGCGTCACGAAATACTCACGTATTAATTTCCACCTACTGGGGGTTCGCTTAACACGCAACTTGGAGATCTCCGTACACGATGTCGGAAATCAGGGGCGGCGCCAGGGGGGCAGGCTGCCCCCTAAGATTTCCGCCTGCACCAACCCTTGACACCCCCCTCCCCGCCCTTCCCCGTCCGAACTTTCCTAGCTCCCCCCCTGGTCCCCCCTAATGTTTGGGTTACAAATATTGGCGCCGCCCGTAGGTCACAAATGCAACCACCGCAGAGTGTATCCGAACCCGCGACATCGAGCTCAGCAACGCGATCGCCTTCAAAGATGATTACGGCATGGAGTGCAACTGCGCGTCTGAAATCCGTAAGAGTTTTCCACTTTCGTTATAACTGTACTCTATCCACCTGCAGATTAACTCAAACTTCGAAGTTCATCTCTATTACGAAGCACATACGGCCATGAGACGAATGTTAAAATACGCAGTTCCGCGGACGCGTCTGTGACCCCCTTTAAAACCCGTCCTTCCTGCGGGACATCCTCGAACAGGAAGCTTCCTCAGTAGGCCGCGATTCGCATATTTAGATTCGTAATGGTTAGCAGAGCCTGAATTTAGGGCGCCGATGAATGCGAATCGTATAGGTTTTCTCACGCCAAACGCCCTCGTCGCGTGGATACAAAAAAGACAGTTAACTATGCATAATGCTGGCTGAACGATAGGAAGTGTACTCTAACAATGTCTGGTGACCCAGGCTATAATGTGCGTCAACGCCAGCGATAGCTCAAGCCTTGGCGCTGAGCCGTGCTCCCGCGAAAGTTGCAGAAGACCTGCAGCGCCATATTCTCCTCCTCCTCAAACGACCACATCGTCGCAAAGCCGTTTAGTTTCGCTTTTAGCGCACAATGGCACCCTGCCGCCATTCTCCAGCCATTCTTTAAATTTTATTCAGTGGTTTGTACGAGGTGCGGTGCAAATTTTCCGCAAATGGCACTGAAATTCTTGCAAAATGCTGTCTTCGGCCAGCTAACTGCCGTTTAGTTCCTGTGTTGTTATTAAAGCTGCATATATAAGCAAATATGCCTAAATGCCGTTGGAAAGATTATGAGCCGCTGTAGTTTTTGTGTCAAACTCATATCTGTATAATAGTGTCGAACGGGCGGCCCTGAAGCAAAACTTCCTCGAGAGAACAGTTTTCGGAAACAAAATCAGCAACCGATCGAATTCGCAAACGTGGATAAAAGAAAAGCTGTCTAAACACGCTTTACTCGCTGGATCGTACTCCTCGTCATCACTGTATATCATAACAATCCTGCACAGCCATGGCAAGGTGAAGGAGCGATGTGGGCCTAAATAGCAATAGTGAAATGTCTATTGTGTTGCATGTTACATTGTAGATATGAAATAGCATTGCATTTTTTTTCGCTAATTACGATCAATCGGTCAACGTCTGTTCTTATGAAAATCGCAACGTAAAGGCAACATGCAGGTTCAAGTGACTAGTACTGATAGGGAATGATACTGAAGTTCCGTGCCAGAATTCACGAACGTTTTTGGTTATAAGTGTCCTGCTATCGAAATGGTCGCCTTTCTTAATGTTACCCGTATATCCGCCACCAGGATTTGTGTAATTTTTTGTGAAAACGGGGTACGAAACATTGTCATGATATCAACCAGTAAATTGCATTACTTAGTGGAGTTCAGGAACACAGTTTTCGAATATTTTTCCGAACGTGCTGGTAAATATCGAAGCAACATGTGAAGCGGCCGCTTAAATTGCTGCTCGTAATCGCTTCTTTAAAATGTGCAGCTCTTTTAAGACTCCGAGTCAACTGCTGAAACATGGCGATAGTGTGAACTTGTGCGCAGAGGTACCTTACGAGGCTTTGTGAACAGCACAACTTCACTGGAGCCGGATCTGATAATTCCGTTCAATTGCCAGTGTGGCAGCCTAACTTGTATTTTCTGTAGCCAGAACTTCTACCATGTTTAAGTTAAGACGCGCAACTTTTTCTGCAGCATACGCAAATCTTTACGGTCTGGTATAGTTAAGCATCGGACATCGCGTGAAAATTAAGTCTCGCATACACAGTACACTGACCACTATTCAAATTTACGCAAACAAGGAAAACAGGGACTTACGTAAAGCTCTACACGTAGGCCTACGTCCTTAAACTGTCTTTTTTTTTCAGAAATGACGCCCAAGTATGCAGTACGAACATGAGATGTTAGGTCATTTCAATTCAAATGGAAGCACTAACCCCCAACATTTTTATCGCACCTTATACGTAACAAGTAAAGGTCCATTAATTTCTTATCGTATACATAGGTTTGTGTTTAGGAATAATACAACGCGCCAGCGCCTACCAAAGCAACAAATAGTACTCACGTCAAGCATGCGTTGAACGTATGTCTCGTTAGGCGTCAATGCACTGCCAGCCCTTTCAAAACCGCACACACACCACTCTCTCTCTCGTCTTTTCTCTTACTTTTATTCTTTTCTCGTTTCCTGTTATTCCGGATAGAAAGCCTGCCCGTTCCTTCTCCGCCAGTGCGTTTTATGTCTTCCTGCCGTACCCGCAGACAATAGCACAGCTTCAGAAGCAGTTAGTTAGCTCTTGTTGAGCGTTAAAGTGGCTGTTTCTATTCCCATCTTCGAATGACATTTAAGAGAAACAGTACCGGCGCAAAATTTCCTGGCATTCCGCACCCATTCATTCTTGTGTCTAGCGGAGGCGGGTAAATGCCTTAATTTCTTCGTGTTCTTACCTGCGTTTTTCACCTTACTCATAACGTAGCGTTTCAGCCGCGTTGGTATGATATAATGGAAAATGCACGGACAAAGATAGAAGTGACACAACAGGCCCCGATGTAGCGCCTGTGCGTGTGACTTTTATCTTAGTCCGTGTGTTTTGTTGCACTATATATACAGGCCTCATTATTTCACCTTGCGCCTTTTTCTATGTTGTAATTATTACTGTACCCTCCTCGCCCTCATCCTCAATGGGTACTGTTTCGGTCAGTCGTCAGACGACCTTGCTTTCGAATTACCTCGACATTCCAGCCCGAGTTCTCAGTCTTCAAGGGAAGTGCACATTCACATGCATTAACAGACAGCAGTCTAAGTTTGTCGCCAACATCCCGTTACACGGCTGAAATATTTTTCATTTACTTGCCATAGGCAACGGCTGAATGCGGATTCAGTAGTACATGCATATTGTACAAACTTAGGCGATGCACCTGCACATTTTCCCGTTGCTTCAATTCTCAAAAATAAGTTTTTCGGAGCTTGCACAATTGCTAAATATTTCGCTGTTTCGGAAAAAAAAAGTGTTAGAGAAATAAATTTAAACACGGTTGTCGCACCGCTTTCCTGTAAAGTGCACGCCAGATGCTGCCGGGGACGGCACTGCTTAATTCACAGCTGTAAAACATCGTAAGGTACGCCACGTAATATTCGTTCCATGAAACTTTCATAAAATTGAAAAATGAACAATATACTTTAGCTACATATCGCACGCATGTTCACTTCGTTCTCTGCGCTCTGCGCAAAGCTGTGTGCGTCAGCGTTACAAGAAAAGCTGTCGAGGTGGTGGAGTAACTGCGCACTAAATGTGCGAAATATAAGACGACTATACCTCCATCGTTGGCAACATTCGGACGCCTTATCGAAATGGGGTGTGAACGGACGCGCCAAAGTGGGAACACCCGCTGCCTCTGAGATTATCGAACATATTGCGAGCTCATGAACACTTAAAGGGCTCCTAAAGCCCCTCCACGGTGGTCTAGTGGTCATGGCGCTCGACTGCTGACCCAAAGGTCGCGGGATCGAATCACGCCGCGGCGGCTGCATTTCGATGGAGACGAAAATGTTTGAGGCCGTGTACCTAGATTTTAAGTGCACGTTAAAACCCCCAGGTGGTTTGAAATTTCCGGAGCCTCCACTACGGCGTCCCTCATAATCATATGGTGGTTGTGGGACGTTAAACCCCAGATGTTATTATTATATTAGGGCCCCTAAACAACCTCTGCAATACAAAGTACGAGCGCGTTATTCTTTCCCTGGC
>NW_023615187.1:0-40001 GCF_013339695.2 Rhipicephalus sanguineus | reverse complement strand
CAACACCATGCCATCTGGTTCATCCGTCCGCTGCTCCCAGCTGCTCAGGACTATCTGGGTCGAAGACTCCACTCTGTCTTTCTTCCCAGTTCCTCAAGACTCTGCGGGTTGAAGGCTTCTTCACTCGCCATACCCAGACGCTCAGTCGTCCAGGAGTCCGTTCCCTGTCGCTGAGAACTTCTTAGATTGAGGGTCCATCCTTACCGCTAGCCACAGTTATTGCATCTCGCCGCTGAGGTGCGGGAGTTGGCCGTGAATGATGCGGACGTACGATGAAGAACTTCGTTTTATTTGCAATAAGTGCATTAATAGAATATGGCGAAAAGACTGCAGATACACATATTTTCGGCCGGCAGCATATCGTACGCTGCGGACCACGGCCAGGAGAAGACGACCCGTCTTTCGATGGTTGTGCTTCTTATAAAGCTTTACAACACGTCACTTCCGGCCAATCATGAACTGGGGTGAGTGATGCCATGTTCGTCCACTTGGCAGTGCCAAACAGGTGGCGTCACTTTCGTCCAATGGGAGCCCCAGAGCCGTGTTGCCGGGGGAAGGCACTCTTTGCGGTGTTGAACCATTGTTGTAAGAGCGCGCGCCTAGTGATGCAATGCCTCCTTGCATCATGTTGCATGACGGCGAGGCCATTGTCCCCGGGTCGATGAGCATGGAACATGAACCACCTCGGCTCCGGCGCGAAGGTGTCGCTCACAGGATGACTCATACTCCCATGCCTCTGAGGGAATGTCGCTCTTATGCGCTGAAAAGCTGGATGCTGAAATGGTGCGCAGTTCGCATCTAACAGAGCGTATAACAATATTCTTGCGAAGAATGGTGCGCTGAGAGTCGCGCATTATTTCTCTAAAGGCTTCGTAATTGCCTCTATCACGTAGTAAAATGGTGTTTGTGACCTAATAACGAGCGCAAATATTTTTCTTCCTAGGTTTTACCCGCGTAATCCCAAATTGAATGGAAATGTAAATACAAATACGCTTATTCAACCGAGAAGTAGGCCTGGAGAAAAATATTATTCTGCAAAGCTCCAGAGCCTGCGCTAGGTCTGAACGTTGTAGTTGTGACGAACCCCATAGCTATCAGCGAAAATGCAGAAAAGTATTTGAATATATTAAACTTTGACCCATGACATCTCTGTAGGCTTCTTGTAGAGTGGTATTATATCAACATGTGAGGCCTGTGAGCCTGTGAGTCATTTGCTCGATATGTGCTATCTTATTCAACCATTAGGCAAGATAGCGAACGATATAACTTCCACCAGAACACCTCAGCTCTAACGATATACAAAGCATGTGCTTGGGAATAGGTGAAATCATCTGGCTATGCATGGGAGAAGAGTGACGGAACGAGCATCACATTCAAAAATGAGAATGCGACACAATAGAAAAGAAGCCTTTACTATTTTAAATGTGGTGATGTGCTTGAACGAGTATCTTTGCAGAAATTATAGCGCTTTCGGTGTGTTAGCTTCCTTGCGCTAGTGCGCTAAAATTAGAGCTTGCCGTTTACACATCTGTATGCGTACTGCAGAAAGATATGCATATGCGGGGATCTGTCGCGTGCGGTTCTAATTTAGCTGTTTGGTCAGTGATGGAGCAGCCACAGGAAGTCTTTTATTTATGTGTGTGAGTTGACCTTATAATGCAATCATTTGTTAAATCAATGACTATAGAACACGCTACGTTGTTTTCTTGTTGCTTTCGAGAAAAAAAAGTGAACTTCTTGAAATGCTTTCATCCGCACTTTATGTAGAGGGCAACAAAATATCCACCTATTCCACACGTGACCTATCAGCGCCAACAACATAAATTTTCAAGCATGTTTATGGCCAAGAAATCGCGGTCGTGCCTATAAAACAACATAATGTGTGACAACACAACACAGGAGAAGAGAGTTGCCTTGTTCTCTTCTCTTGTATCCGTGCTTACACGCTCACCTTCTTTCCTTACGAATCTCTGATTGATGTGTTGTGTTTAATGGCACAAGGGCCAGTTATGGCCAAAGAGCGCCATGTCATGTGGTAGCGGATTTACAAAGTAGTATATGTGATGATTCAATGAGTTGCAAATGGTAGATGCGACGCGGTTGTATAGGGACCTAAAACTGGTTGCTGTGGATTTGCGGAAGTCATCCAAGAAATAAAACTGTGAGAATGACTAATGATGTGAGCTATGTGCATATAATCTCCGTTACAATGATATGATAGTGTACAATCTATGGAAAGCATTAGTGTTCGAGAGGGTACTTGAAGTCACAGATGACCAGGCCAGATTATTTGTAGCTTGTTTACGTCTTCTAAAAACTTTAGTACTGTTTTAGAATCAATCAAAAAGCGGTTCATTGCTAAGAAAAAATGCCGGATGAAGCGGGATGTGTTGACGGTATGCGAGGTGAAAGTACTTTTTACGTTGGGTTTCTATTTCAGGGCACTAGATGAGAACATGAAGGACTGTAAGGGTGTCGCCACACCCGTCACATCTCGGGGGATCATTTCCATTAAGTAGACACGAGTGTGTCCCAATGGTATGTCCAATCCTAAACCTGCAAAGAAGTACTTCCTTATATCTTGTTGCTTTCTCGAATATCCAGTTCCCTATTCTTGGCTTGACTGTGTGTAGCTTATTTGACACTTCACTGTCCCAATTCCTTTGCCAACATTTTCGCAACTCTTGACGCAGAAAGGGCTTCAGGTCAGTGGGAGGGATAGCTATTTTTGTGTCTGTGTATTCAAAGTTTACTGAGGTGGCGCTTTCGTCTGCAGCTACACTGCCACTTATGCTTTTGTGGCCGGGTACCCAGCATATTATAACGACTTGGCCGCCCATATACGCAGAGCATAGCAAGCTGTATAATTCATTGCAGACTGGGTTCTTATGTTTTCGTAGGCTCATTAGAGCTCTAACGACGCTCAATGAGTCCGTGAACACAACTGCTTTCGTAACGTTAATTTGCTTTATATACTTAACCGCCGTGAGGATAGCATATGCTTCCGCTGTAAATATACTTGTATGTGGATTCAGTGCACCAGACATGGAAAACGATGATCCAAGTGCTGCGTAAGCAACACCAGCATGTGATTTAGAAGCGTCTGTGTAAAATTCTGCGCATGAATACTTGTCCTGGAGCTCGAGGAAGTGTGAACGTATGTGAGTCTCAGGTGCTCGTTTTGATATTTCTATAAAAGAAATGTCGCACTGGATATTCTGCCACTCCCACGGCGGTGGAAGCCG
This sequence comes from Rhipicephalus sanguineus, assembly GCF_013339695.2. Taxonomy (NCBI): domain Eukaryota; kingdom Metazoa; phylum Arthropoda; class Arachnida; order Ixodida; family Ixodidae; genus Rhipicephalus; species Rhipicephalus sanguineus. The sequence goes on along the minus strand of NW_023615187.1, from coordinate 36,756 downwards.
AGTGGGGGCCATTAGGACATTATCTAGAAGAGACACACCCGTTTGCTCTGCCACTGCTTTCAAACGGAGAGACAGTGGACGTTTAGTAGCTGGTTTGTTGCAGAACAGCCTGGCCGTGGATACGTCCTCAATCACTGAGTTACATGGATGACGTACATCTGATTTTACTTTGAAGGCATATGAAAGGCTTAAGTATGTTCTTTGCAAATGTAGAGACCATTCATTAGATTCGACGTACAGGCTTTGTACCGGACTAGTCCTGAAGGCTCCTGTCGCGAGTCGGATACCCATGTGATGAACAGGGTCTAATATTTTCAGTATACTAGGCGTAGCAGAGTTATAGACTATAGCTGCGTAGTCAAGGCGCGACCGTACGAGACATTTGTATAAGCTCAAAAGGCACCCTTTGTCACTTCCCCAGGATGTGCGGGACAAGAGCTTCAGCAGATTCATTGTCTTAAGGCACTTTGCTCTTAAGTATTTCAAGTGTGAAATAAAAGTCAATTTCGAGTCTAAAATTAGCCACAGGAATTTATGTTCACGGCTCACAGATAGTCTTTCACCATGTAGATTGATTTCAGGGCTTTGAAGCACGCCTCTCTTGTTTGTGAAGAGGACGCACGTACTTTTTGAGGATTTAGTTTGAAACCGTTCTCATCTGCCCACTTAGACAGTTTGTTTAAGCCAAGCTGTATTTGTCGTTCGCAGGTAGTGAGATTACGTGACTTGTAACCTATTTGGATGTCATCCACATATACAAAATAAAACATCGTGCTTGGCATTACACTATGGAGCGAGTTCATTTTCACAATAAATAGAGTGCAGCTGAGTACACCACCCTGTGGTACACCCGCCTCTTGCGTAAATGGACGAGACAGGACATTGCCGACTCTAACACGGAACGTGCGGTGAGACAGGTAACTATTAATCACGTTTAGCATGTTGCCTTGGATTCCCATTTCTGCCAGATCGCGGAGAATTCCAAAACGCCAGGTTGTGTCATATGCTTTCTCCATATCTAAAAAAAACACCGATAAGGAGAACTGGCTGTGCACAAAGGCATCGCGAATAGTAGTCTCAATGCGAACAAGGTGATCTGCTGTGGATCTACCTTCCCTAAAACCGCATTGTAATGGGTCTAATAGATTGTTTGTTTCAAGAAAATAGAGCAGGCGCCGATTAATCATTTTCTCAAAGAGTTTGCATAGGCAACTTGTCAAAGCTATAGGCCTGTAACTACTGGCGGAGGACGGGTCCTTGCCCTCTTTAAGAATAGGGATTATTATTGCTTCTTTCCTGGCAGTCGGGATATAGCCGGCAGAGAACATAGAGTTAAAAAGCGAGAGTAATGTTTTGTGGGTTTCAGGGTGTAAGTGGCAGATCATCTCGTAGACTACTGGGTCCTTTCCAGGGGCTGATTTATTACAGCACTTTAGTGCAGCCTGTAGCTCCGCCATGTTGAATGGGCGGTTATACGGTTCAGTTTTATTTCCCTTCCGGTAGAGAGGCAACCACTCCACTCTTCGCTGGTACCTCAAGAATGTGTCCGAGTAATGAGATAAACTAGAAAATCAAAGCATGTCCACGGAGTGAATGATGATGAATGGGCGAAGCTGCGGAGGTTCATCGGTAAACCGTGAATCTTCCGTGAATTCTGCCCAGTACATCATCACCGAGGTGAGATCGGGCGCGTTTATACTAAAGGTTCGATGAGAGTTATGACGACTTGCAGCTCACTTTAATTTTACATGTACGCTGTGAATTTTCATTGTTTAGAAAACCATTGCTTTAGAAAACATCTGGCGTCTTTCGTTAAGCAGCTGGCGTCTTTTCGTTTTGCTTTAGAAACATCTGGCGTTCTTTCGTTTTGCTTTTAGAAAACATCTGGCGTCTTTCGTTGGTTTATTTCATCAATCAACGGCGTTTTGAACAAAATTTTTATTGTTTAATCACGCACAGGAGAAATCTCACCAGGCACTACCTTGGAGGTAAACAATGGCTGCTAATGGGAATGAGAGACAGAAGAAGTCGGCTTTTAGCTAACACTTACACTTCTACTTCTACTAACGTTTCCTACTGGAACATGCCAATGGCTGCTAATGGGGAATGAGAGGCAGAAGAATTCGGCTTTTAGTTAACGCGCACGCTGCGAATTTTTTATTGTTCAACAACGCACAGGAAAAATCTCCCACCGGCACCACCTTGGAGGTCAAGATCTGGTACTAGCGTTACGACTGGTTACGCACTACTACGACTACGAGGGACGAACGGGTGCCGCCTTAAGGAGCTTCGCCCCTAAAATGTGTTCAAAATGTGCCCCTAACGAATTAGCCTGATCTTCAAGACTGTCGACCTGCGTATCTACTAGTGGTAGATGATGGGTTTCTCGACCTTTTATCTTGTTTACCCTGTTCCAGGCCTTTCTTTCGTCGGTATACGAATTTATGCTGGAGACATATCTTTGCCAGCTTTCTCTTTTGGCACGCCGGCGCGTTCTCCTACCTTCTGACTTTATGTTCTTGAAGCTGACCAAGTTTTCGGCTGTTGAAGAGTCGCGAAAAACATTCCAAACCTTGTTTTGCTTTCTGCGAGCTTCCTTACATTCATCATTCCACCAGGGAGTGCGTCGTTTTAAAGGTGATCCGTTGGTTTCGCGGATACAGATTGAGGCCATATCAACGATAAACGCCGTGAAATGTGCAACTGCATCATCAATGGGAATTTCCGAGATGGCTTCCCAGGTCATGTGAGTGAGTTCTTTATACCGCTTCCAGTCGGCTGACTCGACTTTCCAATGGGGAACGCGTGGAGAGCACTGGTCGTCTTTTGTTAACGTTATGACAATGGGAAAATGGTCACTGCCATATGTGCTTTTAATCACGTTCCACTGTAGATATGAAACGAGTGTACTTGACGCAATGCTTAAATCGATGGATGAGGATGTATTGTTTGCCATACTAAAGAAAGTAGGCTCCGTCCTGTTCAGTAAACATGCACCTGTAGAAAAGAGGAAGCTTTCTACTAGACGCCCTCTGGCATCACAACGGCTATCTCCCCACAGCGTGTTGTGAGCATTGAAATCTCCTACGACCATATAAGGTTCGGGTAGTTCACACATTAAACTTTCAAATTCTGTTTTTAACGAGTATAGTTCGGGGGGGATGTATATCGATGCAATCAGCTTGTTAAAAAGTACTGCGCGGACCGCGACGGCCTCTAGGGACGTTTTTAGTTGCAGATGCCGGCAAGCGACTCGCTTATCTACGATTATTGCCACACCGCCCGACGAAGTCAGGGCGTTATCGCGGTCTTTGCGGTAAACGGCATCGTGCCGGAGAAAGTTCTTGTGAGAAGAATTAAGGTGCGTTTCTTGGACGCACAGCACCCTTGGACTGAACTTATAGAGGAGTTCTTTGATGTCATCTAGGTTGTGGAGCAAGCCTCGAACATTCCACTGAAGTATTTGGGTACCCATTTTGACGTGTTTTATGCTGTGCGTCTAAGGAAGATGGGTTAACAAGACCTTTCGCTCACGAGACCTTTTCAGGCCCCGTGATGCGGAGTTTTTCTTTCTTACTGCGCTCGAGTGAGCTTCGACGTTCCTTGGGCGTCTGAGACGCCGCAGGAGAGCTAGAGGTATCCATCACTTCTGAGGTGGTGGATAGTGCCCGCTCAGCGGGCACATTTCCGAGTTTTTCGGGCCCTACTGCCGAAGCAGTGGCCCTGGGTCCGGCAGACGTGGGAGTCTGCTGGCCCTCATTGGCAAGGGGCGGAACAGCACTTGCTGCTCCAACCGGGGGCGCGGATGGCTTGACTGCAGTCACACTACGTGTGGCCGTTGCAGCCGCCGAAAGATGTGGCGCTGCGCCCCGACGCGTCACATCGCTGTAGGAAGGAGAGGACTGGTTGTGCAGAGAAAAACGCTTACGTGCTTCTTGGAAACATAGGTTGAATTTAACTTTGAGTTCTATGATTTGTTTCTCTTTTTTCCACGAGGGACATGATCTCGAGTAGGCGGGATGGTCTCTTCACAGTTGGCACAGCGGGTTGTTGAAGTGCAAGTGTCAGATGAGTGGTCATTGGACGCACACTTTGCGCAAGTGGCACTTGTTATTGTGAACTTGTTGTGAACTGGAACAATGTGCCTTTTATAGTTTTATGAAGAACGGAAGTAAAAAGAAGTGAGGAGGAGACAGGAAAGGCTAAAAGTGGGAGAGAAAGACGAAGACATCGGAGAGAGAGAGATAGGAAGAGGCGACTGCCGGATTCCCCTGGGTGGGTCAGCCCAGGGGTGCCGTCTACGTGAAGCTGGGACCAAAGGGCGCGGGCCGTACTGCGCCCTTACAGTACTGCGCCCGTACAGCCGGGGGCCCTTAAAGGTCTAATCATCCGGCGTCGGCTCAACCCCCAGGATCCCCTTTTCCCCGGACACGGCAATGCCACGCACAACTATTTCCACTTTTTAGACTAAAACATCAGAGTGACTTAGAGAAGCAGATATTATCAGGATAAGTGCATGTATCTGCAAGAAAACACTGACGTCAAGATGTTCGCGACAACCAATGTCAGAGCTAAATATTCGTGAATTCTTCTGGTCCATTTAAACGTTGTTATCTGAATGTACAGAGCTCGATTGCTAAGTAGTCCGAAAGTGAAGAGGCAGAAGAAGTAATGCATAAGAAAATGAAAACTACTATGATTCTGCGACAACGACCTATGTATTCCCTCAAATAAATACCGCTTAATAGCAATGTGTCCCAGAGTACCACTGTAGTTAACAAAAAAAGTCACAGTTTCGCCGCAAGGGCGAAGCAATGAATGCGATAGCAAGAAAAGCGGCCCGTGATGGACGCGCTGCGACTACCGTGCGTTCATCACTACCCGGCAGCTACTAGACAGTTTTAATTTCACGTACGTAGGGACTTCTCATACGCAAACGTGAAAAGTACACGTACGTTACGTGCACGACATCTGAAACGCTTTTAGCTACACGCACGCGACGCGCGGTGAGAGCTACGACGTAGCTCGATCTGCTGAGAATCATGAACACTGCGGTAGTTTGTTCGAGCGCCCGCGCGAGCAGACAGCAGAAGGGCAAGGTTCTCGCTGCGCAAATATAAGAAGAAGCGAGAGAGCTGGCCGACGCCTTTAAGTGCGCCCGCGCGCTCCTAGCGCCATCTCGCTGGTAATGAAGAAACGCTTATAAGCGCCTCTGTCTCGGAGGATTGCAAACGGTAAAGGGTGTGTATATAACGCTCGCCGTTAGCTGCCAGAGGGATGTACGCTTTGTGGAGTAGTGCTTAGCGCACCGCGCTGCGAATTCAGAGGTCGCTGGTTCGATTCCGCGCTTCGGCAGCATTTTTTCTGATTCATTTTTCTTTGGGATATTGATGTATATATACATACTTATACATACACGCAGCATGACGGCGGCAACGGCGACGGCAAAAATCAGCCGAGACTGTCCATATAATTGCTATCGCAATAAAAACACGGTTGATCCCTCCGTCATAGGAATCGGAATAACACGAAAGTAAAGCGTGCCCTTACAGAAGTAACTGAATGTTTACTGTACATTGATATGAGAGAGTTTGTACCATGTATATTGATGTCTGGCAGCTAATGGCGCCGTTTAACGTGCATGCACTCACTTTGATGATGGGTGGTACATCTCCATCCCGACGACTAAAGTCCATGTTAAATGATTAAAGAAACTCTTGTGGTAGCTGTACTACTTAACGGTGAACGCGTAATCAGAGAACGATGTGTGATAGCCAGAAGACCGTCGCATATTGGACGCAGAGCTTGGTCGCCATCCCGCGGCATGTTAAAATGTGATTGAACACCACGGCCGGACTAGAGGGAAACGCAAAACGCGTTGTGCCGTCCCGGTAGCCCGGCCGCGATTTTTCTCGGGGCGAGCGAGTGAGCATGGAACGCGGTGTTACAGCCAGGTGAGGCAGGCGCGCGTCGCAGAGCTATTTTTGGTTTGTATTAGCGTGATGCTCAGCAAGGCCGACGCTTTTACGACGCTTGGGCAAAGGTCGCCACCTCGCGGTGTGTTAAGGCATTGACAAAATTCAACTTCTATTGAAAACGCGCCGAATGGGACGGACGCGTAAACGCGTTGCAGGTGCTAGTCGCGGAGGCCACAAGAATCACGAATTACTTTACCTTACCACTCCCAGAGGTCGACACCACCCCGCCGACCGGGAGAGTGGTATATATAAAAGGCGCGTTCGTAAAGCTGCCAGAGTCTGTGACCGTGGCGCAGTGGATAGCGTGCCCGGCATCTGTTGTTGCGGACCGAGCGGTCGTGGGTTCGATGCCCGTTGACGGTAGCTTTTTTTCTTTGACGTCTGATCGTGTACATTTTTTCGACGTCATTTCCGTGACGGAAATACGTCACTGAAGTCTTGGTGGACGCCGGCATAAAACACTTTCGTGCTAAAAATTTCAACGTTACTGCACTGGAGTGTGATGAACTTGCCAACATAATCACTTATTTGCTGCGTCCATGAGCACGATTAGTGTGAAAAAATGTGGAAGGCCTCAGTCTACAGGTGTCAAGAACCATCAGACGCGACAAATAAGAATTCACAGAAAAGAGGCTTATTTCCGTTTTTAACAGCAAAGCTGCTTTTAGTCGAGGCTTTCATATGCGGGGTCGGCATAGCGCTGATCACTTGGCCTCGCGGTGTGGCGAGAGTGAGGCTCGGTATGAAGCGGAGGGCTGCGCCGTGCTGCGAGAGGCGAGGGCGTGCTGTGAGAGGTCAGGGCGAGGGCGGAAAATGTCGAGGAGTGAACCTTCCAGAAACGCGCCAAGATAGGGTGAAGGTGAGGCGCAGTGAAATGTAAAGTACCGTGTCAGTGTTCAGGAGTTTGCACTTTCAAAGTGGCGAACATTTCTCATACTCCCGATGAAGAAGCCGCCCGACGTGAGCGTCAGCGAGAGCTGACGCCAGAACGGGCACGTCGTCGCCGAGCCAACCGCGATGTTCGCGCAAGGGAGGCCGAAGCTAAGCGCCAACCAAGGGAAGACTTGAAAAACATAGAAGTACGGTATAGTCTGATGAAGGAGGTGCATCAGCTTCCCTGCTTCGACAGTGCTCGCGAAGGGGAGCTGGCTGGATTTTTTTCTCTGCACGTTTGGCTGCATGCTTTGGTGGGCGGCTTCTTCACAAAGTAATTTGCTTGTTGACTCTATATACGGAATGCACTGTCACGAAAGAGGACATGCTTTTATGAACTAGTTGAAGAGGACTAGAATAAGCGCACAAGCAAATTGTTCAGAAAATATATCGTCATTTTTGCCTATCTATCTATCTATCTATCTATCTATCTATCTATCTATCTATCTATCTATCTATCTATCTATCTATCTATCTATCTATCTATCTATCTATCTATCTATCTATCTATCTATCTATCTATCTATCTATCTATCTATCTATCTATCTATCTATCTATCTATCTATCTATCTATCTATCTATCCGCCTACGTCTAGGCGCTCTCGTGGCAGTCTCCTTAACTTGGTATGTACCAACATTAGCAATGCAGGATGTGAGTGTATAACGAACACGATTTGCAGATCATAACATAAACTTGGAGGACACTTGAGCTTCGCCTTCAAGAGTAGAACGCGATAGCCTAATCGGGCCCCGTTTGCATCGCCTTCTCATTCGCAACCTGCCACGGTCGTCTAGTGGTTATGTCGCTCGACTGCTGACCCGAATTTTCGATGGAGGCGAAAATGCTTGAGGCCCTTGTGCTTAGATTCAGGTGCGCGTTAAAGAACCCCAGGTGGTCGAAATTTCCGGAGTCTTCCACTACGGCGTCACTCATAATCATAGCGCGGTTTTGGGACCTTAAACCCCAACAATTATCATTATTATATTCTCATTCGCTAGTCATGATGATTAGTGCTGTTTTGTGGCGCAAGGGCCATGGGTGGCCAAAGAGCGCCATGTCTTTTGTGTGGTGTTGGCGATGACCAATGATTTCGACGACAGGGTGTATTATGGCTGTATAGAGGCCTAAAATCACGCGCTAAAAATGAGCGTAAAAGGGGTGTATGGAGTATGAAATTGTTGTTTGAGGGAGTAGATCGTGCATAAAATAGAGTATAGCGAGACAAGGACAGGATTTGTGTGTTTTGTCATAGTTTTTAAAGCTTTCACTACACTTAAAGAATCCGTGTATATCACTGCCTTTTGTAGTTTCAGTTGTTTTATCTGTTTAACTGCCGCAAGTATCGCGTATGCTTCTGCCGTGAAGATACTTGAATCAGGGTGCAGAATACCGGAATCGGAAAAGGATGGACCAACGGCTGCGTACGACACAGAAGTGTTAGACTTTGAGGCATCTGTAAAGAATTCAGGGTGTGGGTACTTGTATTGTAATTCGAGGAAGTGTGTACGGATATGCGCAAGTGGCGCGTGCTTCGTAACTTCAACGAAAGAAACATCGCAATCTATAAGCTGCCACTGCCACGGCGGGAGATGGGCAGCGGGAGCCATTAGACAGTGTTCGAGAAGTGGCATACCCATTTCTTCAGCTAGGCCGCTCACACGAAGAGAGTACGGCTGTCTCATAGAAGGACGGTTGTGAAAAAGTTCAGAAGCAGACAACTCATTGATTGTAGTGTGTGAGCGGTGTTCATTGTTTGCGTTCACCTTCAGAAAATATACAAAAGATAGGTAAGATCTCTGTAGGTGTAGCGACCACTCGTCCGATTCGACGTAGAGGCTTTCCACGGGGCTGGTGCGAAAGGCGAATGCCTAGGTGGTGGACAGGGTCAAGCATCTTCAAGGCGCTTGGGGTCGCCGACTGATAGATTATTGCCCCGTAGTCTAGGCGAGTGCGTATGAGGCTTTTGTACAGATTCAACAGACACATTTTGTCACTACCCCACGTAGTGCGTGACAACACTTTTAAAACATTAATTGTTTTTATGCATTTGTTTTTTAAATGCTTAATGTGTGGTACGAACGTCAGCTTACTATCCAGGATAAGGCCTAGGAATTTGTGCTCCGTCTTCACGGAGAGATGTTGACCATGCAGGTCAATATCTGGATCAGGATGAAGGCCTCTCTTTCGAGAGAACACGACACAGGTGCTTTTTTGAGGATTAAGGCTGAAACCATTCTCGTCCGCCCATTTGGAGATCTTGTTCAGCCCTAGCTGGACCTGGCGCTCACAGATCGAAAGGTTGCACGACTTAAAACCGACCTGTACATCGTCGACATATGTGCAATAAAACATATTTCGTGGTATGCAGAGGCGCAAGAAATTCATTTTGATAATAAAGAGTGTACAGCTAAGTACACCACCCTGTGGCACTCCCGTTTCTTGAAGAAATGGTCTTGATAGAACATTTCCTACCCGGACTCGAAAGGTACGATCCGACAAGTAGCTCTCTATTATATCTAGCATTCTACCACGTACACCAAGGTGGGACAGGTCTCTTAGTATTACAAAGCGCCATGTCGTGTCGTAAGCCTTTTCCATATCGAGGAACACAGAAAGAACTGCCTGTGGGCGAAGGCGTCACGGATGTGTGCCTCGATACGTACAGGTGGTCAATGGTGGATCTGCCTTCGCGAAATCCGCACTGGTACGGGTCAAGTATATTGTTCGTTTCCAGGAAATGTATAAGTCGGCGGTTTATCATCTTTTCGAAAAGTTTACACAGACAGCTTGTCAGCGCGATGGGCCTGTAACTCGTAACGGAGGATGGACCTTTGCCCTGTTTAAGAATAGGAATGACAATCGCCTCTTTCCATGACGAGGGGATCTCGCCGGAAAACCAGATGGCATTATACAGGGAAAGTAAGGTTTTTTTCGTTTCGGCAGGTAGGTTTTTCAACATGTCATATACCACACGGTCAGAACCTGGGGCGGAATTACTGCAGCAGCTTAGTGATACGTGTAGCTCAGCCAAGCTGAAAGGTTGGTTATATGCCTCGTGCTTTGTGCTTTTCCGCTCTAGTTTCTGTTTTTCTATTCTTGTTTTGTGCTGTTGGAAGACTTCAGAGTAATGCGCGGAACTGGACACTTGTTCGAAGTGTGCGCCTAGGTAGTTCGCCTGGTCTTCCAAGCTGTCACCTTCTGTGCTTACTAGAGGAAGTGAATACGCTTGTCTTCCTACTGCCCTAGTGACCCTGTTCCAGACTTTACCCTCATATGTATATGAACTAATGCCTGATAAAAACTTCTGCCAACTTTCTCTTCTAGCCTGTCGGCGCATCCTCCTGCCTTGGGACTTTATGTTCTTAAAGTTTATAAGGTTCTCTGCTGTCGGAGAATCGCGAAGCAACCTCCATGCCTTGTTTTGCTTGTTTCGCGCAATTCGTGGGACACGTTGTTTTCGAGACCGTCCGCTTGTTTGTGGGATGCATTTGCTTGCAGCATCGATCAAAAAGGCTACAAAGTAGTCCACAGCAGCATCTATACTTAAGGTACACATGCCAGTCCAGCTTAAGAGGGTAAGTTTTCGAAACAATTCCGAATCGGCTGTTTCGGACCAGATAAGGTTCCGGCAGTTCATCCACCACGGACTGGAATTCTTGTTTTTGTAGGTGGTATTGCGGCGGTATGTATAGGGAGCAAATGGTGATGAGTTTATCTAGAAGAACTGCTCGAACAGCCACCGCCTCCAGGGACGTCTGTAGTGGTAAATGTGTACATGCTACCGATTGGTTGACTATAATGGCTACACCACCGGATGATACCGTGGCATCATCTCGGTCCTTTCGAAAAATGAGGTAGTTTCGTAGAAAGTTTGTGTATTGTGGTTTTAAATGTGTCTCTTGCACACACAGCACTTTTGGATTGAGTTCGTGAAGGAGTTCTTGAATGTCATCGAGGTTTCGAAGAAGGCCTCGGATGTTCCATTGTAATATTTGTGTGTGCATATTAATCATACAAAGGTGCTGTGTGTACAATAAGGAAGCGTGGAGTGTTCAAGTGAAATACTTTGTTTCAGGAGGCAGGACGGTCGTCCGGCCCCGTTATTGGCTTTTTTGTTTTCTTTGCGCGGTCCAGAGAACTGCGCCCGTGTTTCGGCACCACTGGTGCCGATGCCGTGTCCATTGCCTCCTCGGAGGCACTGGATGCCCGCACGGTCGGGCTAGTGGCTCGAGTTTCGCGCCTCGCGTGGTGAGACGAGGCCTTGAGACCCGACGGCCCTGCAGTCGCTGGTCCCTGTTCGCGAGTTGGCGGTGTAGACTTAACTACTGCCGCCGTGGGGGCAGGCGCCACAGCCGACGGGTCGCTCTGCGCAGACCGAAGGAGTGGCGGTGGCCGATGCGACGCGGCCCCCCGGCGCGCCGCATCAGCGTAGGGTGTGGTGTGAAAAGGTGAGCACCTCTTACGGGCTTCACGGAAAGAAATGTTCTCTTTTACCTTGAGGGTGATTATGTCTTTCTCTCTTTTCAGGTTTGGACACGATCGCGAGTAGGCTGCATGGTCGCCGTCACAATTGACGCAGTGTGTTTGTACAGTTTTCAGAGGGATGGCCTTGGCCTCCACATCTTGCGCAAGATTCTTGACCACGGCAGCTTTGCGAACCATGGCCGAATCGCTGGCATTTGAAGCATCGCCTCGGATTTGGGATGTACGGGCGGACGGCTAGTTTGATGTATCCTGTTTCAATGGTTTGTGGTAGAACGCTGGATTCGAAGGTTAGTATGAGATGCTTCGTCGCTATTTCTTTGTTGTCGCGTCTGATTATGATTCGCTTCACATCGGTGACATTTTGGTCTTTCCACCCTTCTAGAAGTTCTTGCTCCGATAATTCAAGGAGGTCTACTTCTGAGACGACTCCGCGTGTGGTATTCATTGATCGGTGAGGTGAAACAGATATTGGGATGTTGCCAAAGGTTGCTAGACCACCAAGTTTGTCGTAGTGGTGTTTTTCAGGTAGCTCAAGCAGAAGGTCACCGCTAGCCATCTTAGTTACCTTGTAGCCTGGCCCAAATACTTCGGTCAGAGACTTTGCGACAACAAATGGGGAAATCGATCTGGCTTGTTTGTCTGTAGCTTCACTATGGATTACGTGGAATTTCGGATAAGAGGTTCTCAGTCGGTTGAAACATGTTAGTTCTTCGGTGCGTACCCTCTTCTGAGGGAGACGATCAAGTAGGCGGGGAAATGAGGGTGTTCCCATGATAGTTTTGTTTGTTTCGGCAGCAATGGCGGCCACCCACCATGGAATCCAACTAGGGGACGCTGAAGCACTTAGATGTATAAGGCTACAGACGCCAGCCGTAGAGTGCCGCTATAACCTAATATAACTACTCAAGCGAGAGTAACTACACAAGGTTAACCCTTGCCGCCAGGAAAAATCGGATGTAAGCAGAAGGGAGGAGTAGACAGGAAAGATTTAAAGTGAGAGAGAAAGACGAAGATGAAGGGAGAGAGGGAGACAGGAAAAGGCGACTGCCGATTTCCCCTGGGTGGGTCAGCCCAGGGGTGCCGTCTACGTGAAGCTGGGGCCAAAGGGGTGTGTTACCTCCGCCGGGGGGCCTTAAAGGTCCAATCACCCGGCGTCGGCTCAACCCCCAGGATACCCTTTTCCCCGGACACGGCAAAGCCACGCACGGCGAGGCGTGGGAGGGATCGAAACCCCCCGTTAGCTCGGGTTCGTGGTGTCGCTACACACCAAACGCCTACTTGCGCAGACGCCCCTGCGGGGCTCATTCGCTAGTCAGGCTTCACTTCTCGGTTGACGCTTCAGCCGTGTCTGGAAGAAAGGAACTGTTCGCGATTTGAAACTATCCCAGAATACCTACTGCAAGTACGGTTGCGTAGTGCCCACTACACCATAATTCATCATTTTGCGAATTAGCGAAGTAGCCACTACGCGTCTTCAAGGTATATGTACTTTGTTGATGTTGTGGCTGATGACGATGAAAAATTATGGCCGAGCCCTTTGCAATGGGTGAGGAGCTTTAAACCACCCACTCGTTCTGCAATTCAGATTTTGTGACGCGTGGCGCAATTTTACGCTTCCGCCGCGCATTTTTTTATGTATTAACTCGATTCCTCGCACTACACTACACCTGCATAGGATTTTTTTTCCGAAGCAGTTTCAAGCACTGGCGTGGCTCTGTGGTAAGACACCGGGTTGCCACGCAGGAGGCCTGGGTTTGATTTCGGCTTGGAGCCATAATTTTTTATAATTTGCATCTCTTTCGAATTTTCGCTCACGGACAACGCTGATTTTTCGCCGACGCCGGAATTTCGGCGTTACGACCTTTTCAACGCTACCTTGTTTAATGACGTGACTTGCATGTCGCGTACGTCATGAATTCCTTGCCAGCAGTCACTTGTGGTATATACCCACATATTCCCACCGTGGTATGCGTGTATCCGCCACAGGCGATTCATAGTCTATATCAACCCAGACTTTGGAAATCTTAACACGACATCATGAAGAAGTCCGTGTCGCAGAAAATTTGGTGCCGGTGTTTTCTGTATTGCCGGTAGGTTAAATAACTCGATAGAAGCAAACAACTAAAATGACGGCCGAACCGGAACACATTCTGCATGGTAGTCAAATATTCTACCACATAGCCACGCCAGTGTTTCGAACTGGTTCGGAAAAAGACAGAATGCAATTGCCATGTCAGGAAAACGCCAGATGGTGGCAGTGTGGGCCATCCGCTTTTACATAAATGCAATAAACGTTACATGTGCACATGTGCATCTATATACCAACGACCGCTACTTATCATAGGTACATCATCGCACCGTAGTGCGCATTTCTTGGCGATAATTCCGACTCCTCTGCTCTAACGTGAGTGCCGACGTTGTGTCAGACCATGAGCTACGCTTTACACTACAGCGTACTCGGCGTGCCTGTAAGCCTATGACGTCAGCTAAACTACTGAACTTACACAAAGGCGTCTATACACCTCGTAACGCTTGGCCCAAAGAAAAAAAGACTGGCATAGGCAGGGGCGTAGCAAAGGGGGCGGGGGGGAGGGGATTGGGGAGGTTGAAATCCTCCCGGAAAATTTTCAATTTTGCTTGCGTATATATACACGCACACATACAAACGCACGCACGAACAAACGTACAGTATAGCTGACAACCCCCCCCCCCCCCCCCCCCGAAAAAAATTTCTGCCCCTGGGCATAGGCTGCTACTCACTTAGCAAAACGTTTTGTTGGGCTAGTTGGTTCGTGAGTTTCTTTGTCTGTCCGTGTGTTGTTTTGCGCTACAATTTTTTTCCTTTAGATGCTACTCATTGACTGCTTCGCATGAAATTGATTCCGACAATGCGTGGGATCTGCCGAATTTTTCTAAATCGATGTTGTTATGAACATCTTGCTCTAGTGTTCATGCCTGCCGAATACGCCTGTGTTCGTCTTTTGAACATGCGTGTGCTCTGTCTGGCGTTCATAAAGAAAAAGGTTGATAAAATTTTCAGAAGGACAAGTAGCTAGTCGAAAATTCTATATACTATCGACCACCGGGGCTGAAAAAAATGTTTGCACCTAGCGACTACCACGCATGAGTTCTGAACACGAAATAAATTCATTTACTAATCATAATTATTGGTGTTTAACGTTACAAAAGCACTATATGATTATGAAAGGCGCCGTGCCGTGGGTTCATTAACGCGCCTAAATCTAAGTACACTGGTCTCAAGCATTTTCGCCTCCATTCAACATGATTCACTGAGTGCATGCTATTAATAAAGGAACGCTGAGGTCCCAATATAATAACACAGGAAGCGGCTAAGTTCGAAAGAGGGAACAAAAGATTGCGGGCAGTTTCCACTAAGTCGTGCGAAGCTTGGCACAGCGAATCACGGACTCGTCGCCGCTCGTACTCCGTCGACCGACACGTCTAGCTTCGAGATGCGCGGCTTCCTCCTCGGGAGTACGCAGCAAGGCTATGCACTTTACAGCGGGTGTTGCGCGCGACGTCTCCGTCGGTGGGCGGGGCTTAGCCACTGCGCATGCGCGGCTTGCGCAAATGGTGCAGTATCTGGTCGCTAGACTACGCGATGCTTGCTTCCTCTTTCTTTCTTTCTGTCTTTTTTTTTCTCTCTCTCTCTACTTTCTTCTCTTTCGTTGCCGTTCTCTCTGTCTCTTTCTTTCTCGTTGTGCATTTCTTTCTCCCTATTTCTCTCTTTCTCATTCTTTCTGTGCTACGCTTTACTCTCTCCCCTCCTCCTTTCCCCCATCCTCACATCTCTCCTCCTCATGCTCACTTCCCTTGCCCACCCCCTTGCTACACTACACTATACAAGGCTATGCTACGCTCTGCTAGCGTGCCTGGATAGCCGGGTGGTTAGGACGCTGCCCTTCGGATCGAGGGTACGTGCGTTCGAATCCCGCCTCGTGAGCAACTTTTTTCGCCAGGAGTTTTAACAGCGAAGCTGTTTAGCAAATCGTTCCTTGTGAGTCAATCGCAGAAAACTATCTTAACGGGTATGTGTCACTGTGCGGCTTCCTGAAAACGAGTACAGAGAGAGAGAGAGAGAGAAACAAACAGAAAGACGGAAAGAAAGATATAAAGATAGAGAAAGGGAAAATTCTAGCCCAAAAAAAGATTCATCACGATGCGGAATTCGAACCCGCGTACCGTCGATCCGAAGGCGAGAGCCCTAACCACTCGGCTATCCAGCCAGTTCCTAGAGGAATGGCGCAACCCACCACGGGGGATCGGCCATGAATCGTGCGGCAGTATATAGGATTTGTGAAAAAAAAAAGACACCATCATTCTGGAAAGATAACTTGTAGGCAAGCGAAAATATTATTTGTGTTTACGGTTTCTGTATTGAATGCTAAAGAGAGAAAAGAGAGAGACATAGAGAGTGAGTTAAATACAAGAATTAAATAAATAATTAAAGATAAGTGAAATAAATAAATGAAGAAATAAAATAAGTATGTACTCGAAATATTAGCATAGCAGTCTTTTTCATTCTTTTAAATAATTAAATACCGCATCATATATATCAGTGTTGCAGAGACCCAGTGCCGACGTCCCCAGGGAGGGTAATGTCATTACCGAAAGCTCCAGATCAAGTTTTCGGAAAGGCCCGCCACGGTGGTCTAGTGGTTATGGCGCTCGACTGCTGACCCGAAGGTCGCGGGATCGAATCCCGGCCGCGGCGGCTGCATTTTCGATGGAGGCGAAAATGTTTGAGGCCCGTGTACTTAGATTTAGGTGCACGTTAAAGAACCCCAGGAGGTCGAAATTTCCGGAGCCCTCCACTACGGCGTCTCTCATAATCATATCGTGGTTTTGGGACGTTAAACCGCAGATAATGTAATTACAATAAAAACGTTGAGCGGCACGAACAAAACCAAGCCTGTGTAAATAAAAATTTAAAGAGGGAATTCTGCATCGCAATTTAATTAATGTAACTTCTAACTGTCTTGTGCCACACCAGGAGCTATACCCCAAAAACCTAAGGTGCTGAAAATTTGCACCGTTTAGAACAGAAGATACCTTGCGCTTCTCTTCATTTTAGAAGGGTTTTCTTGCTCATCCTCTTTAGGAAACGCTGTTTATCGCGCTTGTCTGAGGATCAATACCCCATCTTTTGCTTTAGAAAGCGCGCAAGACATACTAATGCTGTTCATACAGAACATACAGAATCACTGTTCTCTACATTGCAGAAAACCGTGATTTTATTTATGACAATATAATGCGATTCGGGCTAATCTGATAAATGTTAGACAATGCTTTAAGCGCAGATTCTGGTGTTGTTGAAGAGAAAACCGAAGAAGCATAAAATGAGTACAGAAAAATGCTTCAAATCGAAGCTCTCGAGCTGAAGCGTGGGCGTCGTTGACGGCATAATGTGCGCAGAAATACTTCATTATTTTTAGGGCATTGTGACTCGCGGTTTAAAAGAATAAAAAAGCGGTAAAACTGTCGCAGAAAGGGGTAACATAGACTGCAAGGCATTGCGTTACCACGTGTCGTTGTGTTCAGATCAGTGGTATTTTGCGTACACGCAATGTCTCCAAATGCGGAAATGAAGCGCAAGTGTTGGCTTTCGCTGCTTTTAAGGCTGGGCTTCTGTTGGGCTTCAATTACATTAGCGACAATTACTGGATTGGGAGTTGAAGGCAGCATAAAGTACGGAAACGCTAGCTTCAACGACCGAATGCTATTAAGCAAGTTTTTGATTTCTAACTCTCGCGAAGCTTCTTAAAAAGAGACTGATGCTTTGATAAACAATTGCTTTGTTTTGACAAAGAATTGACTTGGCGTTGTGTCATATATATATATATATATATATATATATATATATATATATATATATATCAAATGTGTCGCGTAAAACAACACAACGGATGATGGATGGATGGATGCTATGAGCGTACCCTTTACAACGGGGCGGTGACATGTCTGCCACCAGGCTCGAAGAAAAAAAAAACTTCCTTGTTTCATGTTGGCCTGATACCTTAGCTACATCGATTAAATCTGTTACTACACCAAAAAAATATTAATTCGCGGTCCATCTTTCTGCCTCTTAAGGCAGAATGACCTTATTTTTGCCCATTATTTATTTTTGTACTTTATCTATACTTTTCTGCCACCAATACTCTAACCGTCTCTTACTTATTTCTATCGCGGGCGTGTTCAGCTTTCCATTGTTGTCCCTAAAACCCAATGCCTCATGTATACTCTTGCCCACACGTATAGCTGGGTGAATATCGCCACAATCAATCAGTACATGTTCCATCCTTTCCTTAGTTCCCCCGCAGCATGTACATTGTTCTTCTTCGTTACTGAATCTCGCTTTATAACTACGCGTTCTAAGGCAGCCCGACCTTGCTTCAAGCAGTAAAGCGCTTCCCCTTGAATTATCATAAAACCTTTCCCTCCTTATTTCGTTTTTTTTACTTTCGGTAGTTACTCAGAGCCGGCTTCTTTTACATCGCTGTCATCCAATAAGTCCTCTCCGCCTCTCTGACCTTCCGCTTAATGCTCCTTGTTGCCATATCGCCCGCACTGCTAGCCGTATATTTACTGGTGAGCCTCCTAGTTCTTTTTCTCCACTGCGTGTCAACGCTTTTTCTATACAAATACCTGAAAACCTTCTCTGCCCATCTACTCTTCTTCAATTTACTCAGCCTCTCTTCGAATCTCATTTTGCTCTGAGCTTCCCTCACTTCAAAGCCTGTCCATCCCATATCACCCTTTACAGTCTCATTTGTCGTCTTCCCGCGAGCGCACAACGCGAGGCGGCCCACCGTCCTTGATTTACATCCATTCCTGACTGTACCTCTGACTTCATGCACACCACTGAGTTCCCAAATGTAAGCACCGGGACCATAACACCCTTCCACAGCCCTCGAAGCACCTCGTACCTATTGTATCCCATAAAGCTTGTGCTTCATAATTGCAGCATTCCTCTTTCCCTTTGCTACCGATGCTTTCTCTTGTACCTCCGTATATCTGTCCCCCTCATTTACCCATACTCCGAGGTACTTGTACTCGCTTACCATCGGTATTTTTTTCGCCCTGTATTATGACCGCATGGTCTCCGGGACCATTGAATACCATTAATTCACATTTTGTTGCACTAAATCCTAGTCCTAGAGCCTCACATTCCCTTCCGCATATATCTGCCAGTCGCTGTATATCATTTTGACTGTCCGCAAATAAGACAATATCATCAGCATAAAATAGACCTGGAAGCTTCTGCTCAAACATCGTGCCGACCTGATTGTGTGCCAAATTAAATCCAATGTTGCTACCTTCTAGCGCCTTTTCCATCCTCACCATGTACAGCATGAATAAAAGCGGGGACAAAGGACATCCTGTCTCAGCCCCTGGCTAATTCAACGCTGTCCTTGCGCTTATTCCTTCCCATTACATACAAACTGTATTTTCTCGGTATATTTCTCTCAAAAGCTGTAGACAGTCGTCCCTTATGCCCACTTCTTTTCAATATATCCCACAAAAATTTCCTGATTACGGTGTGTCAAACGCCCCGGTGATATCTAGATAAGCTACGTATAAGGGCCTGTTTTCTATTTTCGATATTGTCTATACACTGGGTAGAACAAACGATTATCGTCCACCGCCTTTCGATTCGAAAATCCATTCTGAAGTTCTCCCAAAAATATCATTTTGTTCTACCCACGCTTCTATTTTTAATTTTACTGCCTGCATCGCCAACCTGGTATAGCACCGATGTATGGTTAGCGGTCTATACGAGCGAATGTTATCCTGTTTCTCCCCTGCCTGTTATAGATTAGTTCACTCTACTTTTCTCGCCAACTGTCTGGTATTTCCCTCTCTGTAAGGCACTTTTTATACGGCTTTCAGCAGGCTTACTTTAGTTTTATGTCCGAAGTTCCTTAATGAGGCTGACGAGGAACACCATCTAAGCCCGGAGTAGTGCGCTTAGGAATTTTTCCTTCGGCCTTCTTCCAATTGAAAGTCTCTAGTACTACATCTTCGGTCGGTTGCACTCTTTTGCGTACTTTTACTCACCGGGGGAATCCCCTGGGTGACCTTTTTAAACGAATCGGCTGTTATCTTTGGGATGTAACCTAGCGCTTCATACCCTTCCAATTGATTTCCTCCTTCATCTACCAAACGTTTGTTGCATTGTGACAGACTTCCTACCCAGCGCTTTTAGGTGGCTCCAAAATATCCTAGGCGCGGCCTTCTTCTTTTCGCGAATCTCTGTCATCCAGGGTTCACTTTCACCTTTATTTTTGCCTCGACTAATTTCTGCACAATGGATTTTTGCTTTAAATTTAGTTCCCATATTTGGTTGACTTCGTCCTGTGGCCGCTTCTCCTTTTTGCCTGTCTGTGCTCCCGTGATGCCTCACGTCGCTTCTCGATCGCCTCCCGATTTCTTTGTTCCACCAACTTTTTGGCTTTCTCGTTCCTTCCAACGAATAGTTTTTCTTCTCTTTTTCCATTTCTTTCGTGATTACATGTAGCAGCTCACTATACTTCCAGTCTTTGCCTGACAGTTCGTCTATTATTCGGCCATAAACGACGAACAGCATGAATTTTATCAGTCCTACGAGTCGACAGTTGACAATCACTCTGTGCAACAGAACTGGTCATTATTTTCAGGACAAGAAAGTTTTAGCCAATAAATATATTCCAATCACCACTATTACTTCTAATCGTCAAGCCGTGGTACACCAAAACCCTGAAAGCACTTGAGAGCAAAAAGAAGCGGCTCTTTCGTACTGCGAAGTTTAAACCAAATGCCGACTCGTGGGACAGATACTACCAAGCTGAACGCTCATATCTCGCAGCAGTTGTTCAACGTAAACATTCGTTTTTTCACTCGGACCTTCCCGCATGATAACCGATAACCCCCGTAAATTCTGGCAGGCAGTTAACCCTCAGCCCAACCGCACTATCCGTATCTACTGTCAGGGTGATATCCTTTCAGATTCTGAGTGCGCTAATACATTCAACGCCGCTTTTTCGTCCGTTTTCACAGCTGAACCAGACGCCCCTCTACCTGAGTGTTCTACCCCTACCATGTCAATAATGCCGGCTATAAATTTCTTGGCCGAAGGCGTCGCATCACTGATTGAAAAGCTAAAGGTTTCGTCGTCCGCAGGTGTTGATGACGTCAGTTCTAAACTGTTAAAAAACACTAAGCATATTTTTGCCGCACTCCTAACCTTGTTGTTCTCGCAGTCTCTATCATCAGGCACGCTACCAAACGAATGGAAGGTGGGCAAGGTCGTTCCCGTCTACAAGTCAGGTAACAGAGTTTCACCATTAAACTACCGGCCCGTAACCAGCATACCCTGTAAAATCATGGAACATATCATTTACACTAACATCATGAACTTCCTCGATTCCAACAGTTTTTTTCATTCATCACAGCATGGTTTTCGCAAGGGACTGTCCTGCGAAACACAGCTCGCTCTTTTTCTTCATGATCTGCATTTAATCATGGACTCTGACATACAGGTAGACGCAATATTCCTTGACTATGCTAAAGCCTTCGACAAGGTACCACATCAACGCTTGCTGTCAAAACTTTCCCATTTAGGCTTGCATCCAGATGTCATAGAATGGGTGTAAAGAATTCCTTAACAATCGGTCTCAGTGTGTGCGCATCAATACACAGCGCCTACGCCCGTCCCTGTATCCTCCGCGTCCCCCAGGGCTCCGTTCTGGGTCTCCTATTGTTCCTGATATATATCAATGATCTACCTTTCGAAGTTACTCTATTCGTATGTTCGCAGACGACTGCGTTATTTACCAGTCAATAAGAAACACCTCCGACCAGCCGTTCTGCAGAGCAGTTTTAACTAAAATCCTGAATTGGTGCGATCGCATGGCTTATGTCCTGACATCCCAGTAAATGTAAAGCAATGTCCGTCACCCGCTCGCGAAGCCTCTCCTCTATCCCGTTACAAAATTGCTAGTCACTCCTATTGAATCTGTTAATACCTTCAAATATACGGTGTAACTATCTCCAAAGGTCTCAAGTAGTGTCCACATGGTGTCCTAACATAATCGCATTCAGTAACAAACCCTAGGCTTTCGCAGACGTCATTACGAAGCTCTCCTCCTCACGTTAAACTTGTCGCCTACAAGTCTTTAATTCGTCCAAAACTTGAGTACGCTTCCGCCAATCTGATACCTCCACCAATCTTATCTCCTAGACGCATAGAAATGGTGCGATCCGCGCCATCAGGTCATTGCTCATCATATTCGTATAACGTTAGTGTACTCCTCATTAAAGGCGGAAACTGGCCTGCCCGCCCTTTTCTGCCGCCGTCGCACTGGCAGCCTATCCGGTTTTACAAAATGTACCACAGTCCACTCAATCAGCCACCGTATATCGCACCGTCTGCTCGCAGATCCCCTCGTACAGGGTCATGTGCTTAAAGGTGGTGCTCGTCCTCAAACCGTACTAATCACCTTCTCGTCTTCTTTTTTCCCACGCACCATTGTAGACTGGAACGGCCTTCCTCACGCCTCGTTGCCACCGCCAACCCAGATGATTTCATTGATGCTGCAAAAATTGCACTTCTCATCCTGAATGGTCTGTAATCATGTTACCCTTACTGTACACCCACCCCTTATGTAATGCCCCCACTCGGGGACTTTAAGGAAATAAAGTGAAAGTGAAACTGACGAGCGCGCTGGAGCCGACAAAATGCAAGCACGCACAAAATTCAATACCAATAAAGATACGTAAAGATTTTTGTAAAAATAATGTTTTATGTTTGGTTCGTATAATACGATCGGTTCCCCTGAACTTTTGAGTACCCACGTTGGTAATCTATAACCTATAAATTTGTATCCCTAGACACAATGTTGTGGTTCACATTGCTCCACCGGGGTGGTGCAGTTGGAAGTTTACAGTAAAGATAAATTCCGAGTTCAATAAATCTGAATTAACACGGCAAGTTGGGTGTGTTGGTACTTAACCATATTTGGGTTAATCTGAGCAGACGAAGGACGAAGAATTGGACGATACGAGCGCTTCGCGTCCTATTCTGCCACTTCAAGCCGGTCAGTACTGTATCCATAACCCGTTGAAAAGTCGCAGGTGCCGAGCAAAGACCAAAGCGCATGACCTTGTAGGAGGAGGAGAGGTTGAGGAAAGGAAAAGCTCGAACAGGCCGTCTGGTGTTATAAAGGCAGTCTTTTCTCGGTCTCTCTCGTCGACTTCTATTTGCCAGTAACCGGTCTTGATGTCCATCGACGAAAAGTACTTTGCGTTGTGTAATCGATCCAGGGCGTCGGCTATCCCGGGGACAAGATACACGTCCTTCTTCGTGACTTTGTTCAGACGACGATAATCGACACAAAAACGTAGAGTCCGATCCTTCTTCTTCACTAGCACCACAGGAGATGCCCACGGACTCTCCGACGGCTGGATGATGTCGTCGCGTAGCATTTCGTCGACCTGTTTCATAACGGCCTCGTGTTCTCGCGTCGAAACTCTGTACGGGCTCTGACGGAGTGGTCTGGCACTTTCCTCTGTTATGAAGCGATGTTTTGCCACGGAGGTCTGCCGAATTCTTGACGACGACGAAAGGCAGTCCTTGTATTGCAAGAGCAGGGTTTTCACCTGTTCTTGTTTGTGCTTCGGAAGGCTGGGGTTGACGTCGAAAGCTGGTTGCGGAGCTTTATTTGTCGGAGTAGGCTCGGGAGCACGGTAAGGCCGAAAGCATTGCTGGCTTCTACGATTTCTTCGATGTAGGCGACCGTCGTGCCTTTGCTCACGTGCTTTACTCGTTGCTGAAATTCGTGAGCATAACTGTTGCTTGCCCTGCCTGCAGCTCGGCTACTCCTCTTGCGACGCAAATCTCGCGGTTAATCAAGTGGTGCTGGTCGCCTTCAACGAAGCCTTCCAGTCTGCTGATTCCTGAGTGCCGACGGAAATGATGACGCTGGGAGCGAGGGGGAATGGTGACCTGGTCTTCCAAGCACATTCAAGCGCGTGCTTCTTGCGGAGTGTGCGGCGGGTAATGCCCTTTTCCGGGGACAGTGTTATTCGACTTGGACCTTAGGTGATGACTGCACCATGAAGGCCTAGAAGTCCATACCAAGGATGACTCTCTCGAACAACGCTGCAGCACTATGAGTTTCGCGGGACAAATTCGGTTGTTAATGGTGAGGTCTCGCCGTGATTTCCCTACGGCGTTACGAGGTGACCTCCAGCTGTCCGGATTTCGGGGCCTTCCCAGGCTGTCCTAACTTTCTTCAGCCTCGTGGCGAACGGCCCATGATGACAGAATAGTCTGCTCCGGTGTCGACGAGGCTGTGAACGCTGTGGCCGTCGATAAGAACGTCGAGGTCGCTAGTTCGTCGGCTTCCGTTGCAGTTAGGTCGTGGCGTCGGGTCACGGCTCACGTCAGTGTGTTCCGCTGCTTCCACGTTACGTCGTCAGGTATACTTCGGTTCGCGATGTTTCGTCGTCGGGGCTCTGTCTGGTTCGCATCGTGTCCTGAAGGTTTCGTCTGTGGCGTCGTCGTAGGCGGCGGAGGATCTTCGGTATTTCGTCGTACAGCAACCGCACTTCCATCGTTGCTGCCCTTAGTTTTTCCGTATGCTGGTCTAGGTGACCGGCCCAGGGTTGGGCCAGTGTATTGTCGGCGTGCGGAGGGGTGTAGCGGCCTGGCGACGGCGATCGGGAAGGTCCTCGGGGGGTCACTGCGCTCTTGCCAGATAGTCGGCGATGTCACGTGGTCGTTCACCCTGCTGTGGACGCGGCGCGTCGATTGGCGAACCCGCGCAGTCCCATCTGTCGATACTGGCGGAAGCGGTAGGTGTGGCCGGCTTCTACGCAGTGGTAGCAGAGTGGACGATGGTCGGGGGCGCGCCAAGCATCGGTCCTCCTCGGGGTGTAGCGCTGGCCGACAGGTGGACGATAGGCCGTCGGTGGCGGCGGCGGCCCCTGGCGACGGTACTGCGGCGGTGTGGCGTCTTGGCGTGGAGGAGGAGCATGACTGCGGGCTGCAGCAGCATAGCTCATAGCTTGCGGCTGCGGCTCTGCTAGCTGAGGCGCGCCGAGTGAATGCTGGGTCTCCTGGCGCACGACGTCGGCGATGGAATCTACTTTAGGTTGCGTCGAAGACAGAATTTTTCGCAGCCGCCCCGCCATGGTGGTCTAGTGGTTATGGCGCTCGACTCCTGATCCGAAGATCGCGGGATCGAATGCCGGCCGCGGCGGCTGCATTTTTGATGAAGGCGAAAATGTTTGAGTCCCGTGTACTTAGATTTAGGTGCACGTTAAAGAACCCCAGGTGGTCGAAATTTTCGGAGCCCCTCCACTACGGCGTCTCTCATATCATATCGTGGTGTCCGGACGTTAAACCCCATACTTTATTATTATTATAATAATTTTTCGCAGCTCCTCTTGCACGATTGCTCGGATCATCTCACGCAGGGCGGCGGATCCTACTGCTTGAACGTCGGCGTCGCTTGTGGCCGAGAAGCTGCGGTTGTTACCACCTTTGCATCTCGAGCGTTTTCTTGATTGTCGAAGCCTCCGAAGCAAATTCGGCGACCGTCTTCGGCGGGTTCCTTATCAATCCAGCGAAGAGTTCCTGTTTGACACCCCGCATGAGGACCCCACTTTCTTCTCTTCCGGCATACTTGGGTCGGCGTGTCGAAACAGACGATTGATCTCTTCCGTGTAGATGGCAATATTTTCATTGGGCAGCTGCACACGGGTCTCCAGCAAAGCCGCGGCCCGTTCCTTGCGGACCACGCTCGTGAACGTGCTTAAGAACGTCGTCCGAAGAGATCCCATGTTTGTAGGGCGGATTCCTCGTTCTCGAACCATGTCCTCGCGGCGTCTTCATGTAAAAAGTATACGTGGCGCAGCTTGTCCTCGCAGTTCCAGTTATAAATGTTGAGACCCTTTCGAAGGTCTCGAGCCAAGTCTCGGGGTCTTCACATGGCGAACCACGGAAGGTCGGCGGCTCCCTGGGTGGCTGCATCACGATCGCCGTAGGGGACATTGCGGCAGTCATCGTTCCTGTTGTCTTCGTTGCCGTGGCTTTTGGCGTATCTGGTAGGAGTCCTTATTCTGGTGGGAGACCTTGCTGTCTGCGGCTTATCGCTGGCCAGCGGTGGCACCGGTGTCCCCTTGACCGTGTGGGCTTGGCTCACGGTTGGAGGGGGTGGTTCGGTACATGGACGGGGAAGCACCTCCAGCAGATGAAAAAAATCCGTAAACAGGGGGTGGGTGCTCGAGCCAACGTTTCGACAATGGACTTGTCTTCTTCAAGGCTGGAACTGATTTCCTTAGCTATCGTGTGTATATGTTTCGTGCCCTCTCCGAAAGAAGGAGAAGGGGTGGGGAGGGGGAGAGGCCACCGCGACGACTGGCTGAGGTCATAAGGAACGCGAAAAAAAAAGGAACAAAAAGCGGGGGGGCGGGGGGACGGGAGGGTATACGTTTCACTGAATGATTGTCAATGGAAGCACGTGGCATTTTAACAATAGTAGGTTCGAATGCCTAGAAGAAGGGATTAACTCTCATTCGTTTTCGTTGTGTATGTACATACCGAATAGATTCAAGAGCCCCCTTAGAAATGTTAATGCCTGCTGGCTGGAGTGTGTTGAACTTGTGAATAAGGTATGACTCTGTATATTTTCTGTCTCTTGGGGACCGGAAGTTTGACTGAAGTAAGTACATACTTCAGTATGTACTTACTTACGGCGAGGTTTCTGCGAGCGGCATCGTACAGCTCGAGCAAGCCCGTCAGCCGCCAGCGAAACTCGAGCAGAACAGCGCGCGAACGCGAAGCCGCCGCCGCAAACGGCGCCCAGCTGCTTGCGAGCAAGCGTGAGGAAGCCGACGGTAATGGCGACCGATTTCCACCAAATTCCTCGAGCGACCGGCAGTAGAGCGAGCGAAAGCGGGGTCGACGCCACGAACGGCGGCGAACTGCTTGCTAACGGGTGTCGAGGAAGCCGACGGTAATGGCGACCACTTTCCGCAGAGTTCCGAAGCGCAGCTGAAGTCGGCTAGCCAAAGCACCCGCCAACCCATGCCGGTTCATTTCAAGCGCGTGCCATACAATCGAGCTCGTTGCCGGCGACCGCACAGTGTTTTGGACGAGTCGCAAAACAGCGGCGAGGCCTCTGCCTATCTAATACCGCGAGCTCGCAGCTCATCCATCACCACAGCGAATCATCGGTGCGCGAACATCTGGCAGCCGACGCCCAGGGTTGCCAGATCCTCGAAGAGAAAGAGAGCCACGAAATTAAGCAAAATAGCCAGAACAGTAGCCAACTAGCAGTCGTTACTTTATTTTGGAGCCAGAAAAGTAGCCAAACGTGATTTCAGTTTAGCTGAATTATCACTACGTTCTGAAACTTAAATATACAAAAATATACATCACAGAAATATTCATCACATCGCAATAGAGTAAAAAAAAACGAAGCGACTTCCTCGAGGAGGCATTAGGACTAGAAAATTGGCAATTGTGCTGCACCGACAGTCAAGTGTACATATTCGAGTTCACTTTAGCCAGCATGTTCCGCGGCACTGGGAGGATTGTGGCTTCGACGGTGAAAATGACTAGCTTTTCAGAAATACGTGATTGTGATGCAGTTTGAGGTTTCTCATATTTTTAATACGGTCTGTGAAATAACTAAGAAAGCACTGTGTGAATGTTGGTCATTTTTTCTAGTACCTTCACACATTAATATGCAGCTTCGTGACGCCTGTTACACGTTAAAGTTTGCTTTCGGTTTTCTTGCCATAATGAGCTGTATAGTTAAGTGCTGGGCGAGATAAAAACGCGTGTGTTTTGTGTGTTTTCCTAAGTGGGCATACACCATAATGTGCATTGTTGTACTGTTTAGGGTGTTCAATAAAACAAGAAGTCTGTTTTATGTTGGAAAAGCTCTTATTTCGTCTTTCTTAACAGATCCCGCAAACAACAGCTTAGACGCATGCACGTAAGATACGCATGCAGTGCATCGCGCGCGCGCACAGAAATAAAGAAAGGGTCTGTCATGTTCAAACAAATAAAATTGAACAATCGACGTAACAAACGTCATGGCTGCCTAGTGCAGCAGCGTCGGCAGCGCAAATATCAACCAGAATGAAAAATTAATGCAAAAACAGCAAGTAGCGTTCGCTTTTCTCAAGGCTTCTATGAGTCGCGAGCACCCACTTTTCGTGAACGATCGCCGTAAATGGCGCCACCTGTACAGCTCGAAGCAGCAACGCTCGAGGCGGATAGCGGCTAGAAAGCCTCAACGAGTCCCCCGCTAGCTACGTTGGCGTGCCTAATCTAGATGAATTCTAGATGAATATGAAATGATGGCGGCCGTGACGCGTTTCGGGCGCACGCAATTGCTTCCGGTATACAGAGTACACAAAAGTCATTACATCGAGGGAGCCGCAGCCGGCATTGTAAATGCACACTTAATTTTTTATAGTTGCGCTAGGTTTTAGCGTATATTAGCGGTTGATGCCAGTGCCAGAACAATAGCCAGAAAGTAGCCAACGTAATTTTTTGTCGCCGCGGCCTCTTAAAAGTAGCCAATTTGGCGAAAAGTAGCCAACTCTGGCAACCCTGCCGACGACAATGGCGGCTAATATCAAGGTGGTCACGCAGCACAGGCGAGCTGACGCCCAAGCCGGCTCTCGCGGTACATTTCGTGCGCGCGATATACAACCCGTTACGGCCAATCGCGATCAGTTTCGCGCACGCGATAGGCGGCAGAATAAAGAGCGATCACTTGTGAGAGAATCCAGCGCCGATTTGTGCCCTGAGTCAGATTGAAATCATAGATCCGATAGGCCTACTGTCTTCACGGCCGCCACGACGTGGTCGTCAGCACGCCCGCGGAAGCGACTGCGCGCTGCCACGCGCGCGTTTTCGGCGGAGCGCGTGCTGCCGGTGATTGCGTTTCCAAGTGGCAAACAAAGTCCCGTCATTTCACAAGTCGGTATGCACCATCCTTATGCCAAACTGCATATTCAAGGAAAATGTACAGGCAAAACAAGCGCCAATTCTGTACGCAGATTCAGATCGTCATTTATTTTGCGCGCCTTATTTTGACCATTGTCGTACGGCAGACCGAGTGGTCCTTACGCATACAGCAATAAAGTTTAGTCGACTCCTCCCATATCGTCGCGCCCATTCACTACCTTCAGGAAGACTGGAACACCAGCTGATGTGAAAACCTGCTGTGGTACTGCGCATACCGCGCGAAATGTTTAACACAGTGATCGCGATTGCGTGTCTGCACAGGTGCTTTCCGATAATCCTACTTGCGGCCGTCGAGCCCGTGAGGCAGCCGCGTGACAGAACTGGTTCTGTATTGTAATTCATTACCTAAATGCACAAATGGCTATTGTATTTTTATCATTACTAACTCGATTAGTTTATTCCGATAAGCTTTGGAAGTCCTTGTATCATTGATTGTACGAAGTACTCACCGAAACAAAGACCATTTATGATCATCGTCTTATATATGTCGTTCATCCACTATGTGATGACAAACACTTTTCTACTTCGCAAAAGCGGGCGCTCAAGCTACTTAAATTTTCAGTTTTTATTTCAAACGCGTAAAGACGCCATATTGGTGCAACGGATATTGCAGTACTCCGCTCTTTCTAGACATTGACTACTGTGTACAAAGCCATTTTAATTGGTTACTAAAAATCCCGCCCGTGTTTCTGAGGCAAAGCAGCCCAAAATGTTACTATTCGCTCAAGTGATGCTAGCTGAAACAGCGCGCGTGCGCTTGTGTGTGTGCGGGCGTGCGTGCGTGCGTGTGTGTGTGTGCGGGCGTGCGTGTGCGTGTGTGTGTGTGTGTGTGTGTGTGTGTGTGTGTGTGTGTGTGTGTGTGTGTGGTGTGTGTGTGTGTGTGTGTGTGTGTGTGTGTGTGTGTGTGTGTGTGTGTGTGTGTGTGTGTGTGTGTGTAAGCATCTTCGTTTCCACAAATTTTAGCAATGTGTCTTTTATCACCGATACTTAAGCGCGCACAAACAAGGACAAAGGGAGGTGAGGACAAAGGTGGTGTTGCTCTGAAATGACATTGGTAAGATATAAACAGCAGACGTGTTTTTTCTTCGCACTGTTCTATTTTCGGAAACCGCAGGACCAGGAAAACAGCCCACGTCAACCTTGGGGGAGAACTTATGTGAAAAACGGAACAGTGAAGTTAGCAAACGCGAACGCGCCTTTCTTGTTTCGCCCTTGCGCATTGGTAACAGCTTGATGAGGGCTAGTCGGTTCATAATTAGAGCAGATAATAAAACAGCGAGAGTAGAACAATCACAATAAAGGAACGAAGCTCTTGTCCTATCGTCGTCGTTCCCTTGTTGTCCTTGTTCTCGCCGTGGTGTTTCGTCATCTGCCCTTGTGCAGTTCACCCCAAAATCGTTTACAAGAAGCCCTGCTTAAAATCCATTTTCGGGGACCCGCCCGTTTTTTTGGTGGATTTCATGCCAAACTCGGGTTGGCATACTGGTTGTGTCATTTATAAACGCCTCTCTCACATGCACATACGTTTTGAAGCAGGGTGACTAATTCGACTTTTTTTTTCGTTCATTTTCTAGCGAGGCCGCAGGAGTTCTCGTCATAAATGTTCTGCGCGATCATGTTGCCATTTCTTTTCACCGTTCTAAAAGCATGGCGCACTAATTTATTATCAACCTTTCATGTTCTTGACCATCTGGGTATTACCGTTGACGAAAAGGGTGTCTTTCTTGGCCACTCTGTTGACAAACGTTCTCTACACCATCTCCACCGACCCCGCGAGACCACGACCCGCAGTTCAATATAACGCTAGAGCAAGCGCATCGCGATGTAAGCGCGCAAGCACGCTCAGGTGAGCACCGCGAGCAAGAGCACGCTCACTGGTGTTGAGCACAGCGCGAGCAGAGAACACGCGCACGAGCGCCTTGAAAAGCGCACGCGTAGCGCGAGCAGAAAACGAGAGGTGGAGAGAGAAAGCACGGGCGCGCGTGCAGCGAGACAGAACGGACGCAGCCGCAGCGTAAACAAACCGGCGGCGGAGCGCCGTCCGCGACCGCATAACGAGATTTCCGAAAAAGGGGGCGCGAAGCGTTGGAAGTCTTAATGGGTCGCCCTCTCGAGCGCTATCTAGTGGGTCGTCCCTTCGGCTCTTCTCTGACAAGCAGGCTCCTCGCGTTCAGAGTCCG
The DNA here is from genome assembly GCF_013339695.2 of Rhipicephalus sanguineus. NCBI lineage: Eukaryota > Metazoa > Arthropoda > Arachnida > Ixodida > Ixodidae > Rhipicephalus > Rhipicephalus sanguineus. Next base: position 6,128 of record NW_023615187.1, on the reverse strand, counting down.
CGCTCTGTCTTGACTGTCGCCGTTGTGTTTCGTCGACTAGTGCCGTCAATAAACGCCGTTATAATTTAGTGGAGAATGCTGCGCCATCCAACCAGCTTCGGTCCCCGTTCGATGCCCCTGGCGCTTTGATCCCGTACCGCGCCCTCTACCATGCCTCAAGACGCCGCCCAGCAAACGCTTCCCCCTGTACCGACACCATGCCCCGGTGTCCCCCGCATCCGCGACCCTCCCGTCTTCACCGGCGCGGATGGCACTGACGTGGAGGACTGGCTCGCGATATACGAGCGCGTGAGCGTACCCAACAAATGGGACGAGGCAGGCAAACTGAGCAACCTGGTTTTCTACCTCGCTGGTGTGGCAAGCCTGTGGTACAACAACCATGCACCCAATTTCCTCACGTGGTCTGATTCAAGACCGCCATCATCAACGTGTTTGACGGCCCTGCCGTTCGTAAACTGCAAGCCGAACAGCGTTTACGTGAACGAGCTCAGCAGACCGGTCAGCCTTTTACGAGCCGTCCGTAAAATTGGAGGCGTCCTCACGCGGCGCCGATCTCGCTGGCTTGTCGGTCATTTCTGATCACTCGGCCTTGCTCGCCGAGATCAAGTCATTGTGCGCTCTAAGCGGAACACACCCGCCTGTGCCATCGCACAAGAAGCCGCTGCAAGAATGGAACATGACCTTGAAGGAAGAGTGCAGTTTTTTCACTGGCGGCGCCGTGCTCCAGGACCATTTTGCAGCCGCTGCCTGCACGGAACCGCAGCTGGCATTGAAGCGCCAATGCCGGTTGCCTACCTTGCGTCCTCCACCACGGCGGAGCTGGTAGGAATTCACCTCGCTGCTGACCTCATCCGTGATCGGCGCACATCGATCGCGCCGCGATCTTCACGGACTCGCGGTCGGCACTCCGCCAGCTCGCCAAAGAGGAGCGCTCCCCCCCCCCCCCCCACTCGCACAGCGTGTAGCCCTGAAAATGCCACGCACTGCGAGAAACACGGTTGCGACGTGGCTCTCCAATGGATACCGTCACACGTTGGAATCGCGGGGGAACGAAAGCTGCTGACGACCTGACGAGGACTGCACACGACCGTGCGGTTCCGCTGACAACGTACGCGGACTCCGTAGATTCAGCACGCCAGAACATCCGGCGAGAGCTCGCTCGCAACCACCCTCATGCGCGCGTAGCCTCCGGCTGCCCCCCGCGTTATCTACCGGAAGAAATGCCAAACCGAAAAGGAGCGCTCCCTCCTGCTCGCACTGCGGACCGGCTCTGTCTGGCCCGCCGAGCGCCGGCACCGCCTTCGCGGTGCTCCCTCAACCCCTATTCGGCTACTGCGGTGAGGAAGAAACACTCCAGCATCTCCTCATCTCCTGTACCGCTCTGGCTCCGCAACGGGAGCACCTCGCGCGCGCCTTCAGGAGGCATGGGTTACCCTGCGCGACCATGACGATGTGCTGCACCCGGCCGGAGCCATGGACCGTGTTCGCGGTGCCTACGCGCGGTGCTCGAGTACATTGATGCCGCGCAACTCGCAGACCGCCTCTAGGCCGTGCTCAACGCCTGATCAGCAACGACAACGACAGATCTCCCCTTCCTCTGCCCCCAGCCCTCTACCTGTTGTGACCTTCCCTTCCATCCCACCACTATCTCCTCCTTCCCTTTTACCCCCTTCCCCTAAAGTGACGCGGTTGTGGTGTCCTCGACTGAGAGACAGTTACTGTAATCACTCCCCCACCTTTCGATTTTCCATTTTCCATAAGAACCTCTTCTTCTCTACCCGTCCTCTTCCTGTAAATATTGCTCCTTATACCGAAGGCAAATCTTAATCATATCACGTGGGGCTGCCCTAAGCACCCCTCTCCCCCGTCCCTTCGAAAAATATTAAATAATGAGGACCAGTGGGAGGCTGCCTTGCGCAGCTCGAACCCGATGTCCAGGAGGCCATCCTGGGTTGGGCAGAGAGGGTTGCGGAGGACTACCGTATGTAGAAACCTCCCCTATCTATATCCCTTTACCCCTTTCCTTCCAAAAGGAAAAATAAAGTTTTTACCTACCTATACCTACAGACAGATCAGCCTTCTTTCACTATGTGTACAATTAGGATTTCAGGAAGATTTCGAATAGGATAAGAGCCACACTTCACTACGCATAGCCACCGCGGCGCCGTGCTCTAATGCTGACCCGACAGACGCGTGTTCGATCCTACCCGCGGTGCTCGCATTTTGACGGACGCTAAATGCAAGAGGCCCGTGTATGCATGCGATGCCAGCAGTGCACGTCAAAGAACACCAGGTGGTCAAAACTTTCGGAGCAGTGCACTGCGGCGTGCCTCATGTTCATATCGTGGTGTCGGTACGTGAAACGCCAGAAATTATTACTACATTGTACATGACTTGAGATAAGTGCGCCCACCCCTTCTTTTTTTATTTTCAGTATGTAGGCTGAAAAAACATTTACGAAGCGTCTTCCAGTTCTCTGACTTTCAATACATCTTTATGCTGTTTTCTCAGCCCTTAGTGTTCAAAGTCCTGAATTTCAGCCAGTTCAGCAAAGAGGATGCTGTGAAATAGCCTTTAGGACTTGTGGTCTCGGTTTCCACGCCGCCGCCGCCGCCGCCGCCACCGATGAAAAGTGGCCGTTCGCCGCCGCCGATGATAGGTCCATTCGATTCACCCTGATGATGATGATTAGTGGGGTTTTGTGGCGCAAGGGCCATGGGTGGCCAAAGAGCGCCATGTCTATTATGTGGTGTTAGCGATGACCAATGATTACGATGACCGGGTGTATTGTGGCTGTATAGAGGCCTAAAATCACGTGCTTTAAAGAAGCGTAAAAGATGTGTATATAGTATAAAATTATGGCAGTGATAAGTGGTGTGATCTATGGGTGTGGGATAAATGACGATTGAGCATGGTATTTACAAGTGAGAGGCGGGATGACAGCACGAATGCCTCCTCAAGGCCTTTGCGCTCAAAGGCCGGGAGGCAGGTGCTTCCTTTGATAGAGTTACCGCAGCAGCAGCCTCAATCATGAGGCCGCGCTACGGAGCGCCTGGAAAAATAACGTTGAAGTTATGGACATCTTTTAAAAATTCGAAAAGGGACTGATATTTAAAAAGTGGTTCTCTGCCAATGAACATATCGGGATGAAGTGGGAACTGCACGTATATTGATGAAAAATGCTTTTTTCTGAGAGCGTCTAGTTCCGTGCATTGCAGTAGGATGTGGAGTACAGTTAGTGGATCGCCACAGTGCTCACACAGAGGTGGATCGCCTCCGGACAAAAGATATGAATGTGTACTATGTGTGTGGCCTATCCTCAGTCTGCAAAGTGTAACTTCTGTGTAGCGTGATTTCGATACCGGCGGCCAATTACCTAGTTGCGGCTTGATAAGATGCAGTTTATTTTGTGTGTTCCTATCCCATGTGCTCTGCCAAAAGGCCCTGATCTTTCTTTTGAGGAATGGTTTTAAGTCTAATGCAGGGATAGCTACAGACGTATTGGGACTGTTTTCGTGGGCGGATGCTGCTAGCTGATCCGCCAACACGTTGCCTTGTATCTCGCGGTGCCCTGGCACCCAGCACACTACGACATGTTGTTTAAGAGAGTAGATCGTGCATAAAATAGAGTAGAGCGAGACAAGGACCGGATTTGTGTGTTTTGTCATAGTTTTTAAAGCTTTCACTACGCTTAATGAATCCGTGTATATCACTGCCTTTTGTAGTTTTAATTGTTTTATGTGTTTAACTGCCGCAAGTATCGCGTAGGCTTCTGCCGTGAAGATACTGGAATCAGGGTGCAGAATACCGGAATCGGAAAAGGATGGACCAACGGCTGCGTACGACACAGAAGTGTTAGACTTTGAGGCATCTGTAAAGAATTCAGGGTGTGGGTACTTGTAATTCAAGGAAGTGTGTACGGATATGCGCAAGTGGCGCATGCTTGGTAACTTCGACGAAAGAAAGATCGCACTCTATAAGCTGCCACTGCCACGGCGGGAGATAGGCAGCGGGAGCCATTAGACAGTGTTCGAGAAGTGGCACACCCATTTCTTCAGCTAGGCTCCTCACACGAAGTGAGTACGGCTGTCTCATCGAAGGACGGTTGTGAAAAAGTTCAGAAGCAGACAACTCATTGATTGTAGTATGAGGGGTGTTCGTTGTTTGCGTTCACTTTGAGGAAATATACAAAAGATAGGTAAGTTCTCTGTAGGTGTAGCGACCACTCATTCGATTCAACGTATAGGCTTTCCACGGGGCTAGTACGGAAAGCGCCCGTAGAAACACGAATGCCCAAATGGTGGACTGCGTCAAGCATCTTCAAGGCACTTGGCGTCGCAGAATGATAGATTATCGCCCCGTAATCTAGGCGTGTGCGTACAAGGCTTTTATAAAGGTTTATCAGACACTTCCTGTCACTACCCCACTTAGTGCGTGACAACACTTTTAGAATGTTCATAGTTTTTATGCACTTGTTTTTTATGTATTTAATGTGTGGTATAAACGTAAGTTTTGTGTCTAGAATTAGCCCTAGGAACTTGTGCTCTGTTTTTACCGACAGACGCTGACCATGTAGGTCAATGTCTGGATCGGGATGGAGGCCTCTCTTTCTGGAGAATAGGACGCAAGTGCTTTTTTGTGCATTCAGTGTAAACCCATTCTCGTCTGCCCATTTAGAGACCTTGTTCAAGCCCAGCTGGACCTGCCGCTCACACATTGAAAGGTTGCACGATTTATAACCGATCTGCACGTCGTCCACATATGTGCAATAAAACATGTTCCGTGGAATGCACAGACGTAGCGAATTCATTTTTATAATAAAAAGTGTGCAACTCAGGACACCACCTTGCGGCACTCCAGTTTCCTGGACAAATATTCGGGACAAGACATTACCCACTCGAACACGGAACGTGCGATTGGACAAATAGCTTTCGATTATGGTCAGCATCTCTCCTCGGACACCTAAGTGTGAGAGGTCTCGCAGTATGCCAAAGCGCCACGTGGTGTCGTAAGCCTTTTCCATATCGAGGAACACCGAAAGAAAGAATTGCTTGTGGACAAAAGCGTCGCGAATTTGTGCCTCGATACGGATAAGGTGGTCAGAGGTAGATCTACCCTCTCGAAAACCGCACTGGTATGGGTCAAGTGATTTGTTTACTTCGAGGAAATGTATAAGTCGGCGGTTTATCATCTTTTCAAAAAGTTTACACAGGCAGCTTGTTAGTGCAATGGGCCTGTAGCTCGCAACGGAGGATGGGTCCTTGCCCTGTTTTAGAATAGGAATAATAATGGCTTCTTTCCAGGCCGAGGGGATCTCGCCGGAAGACCAAACAGCATTATACAGTGAAAGGAGGGTTTTTTGAGTTTCAGATGGCAGGTGTTTCAACATTTCATATACAACACGGTCGGAGCCTGGGGCAGAATTATTGCAACAGTTAAGCGATGCTTGTAGCTCAGCAATGCAGAAAGGTTCATTGTATGCTTCGTTTGTGGATTTGCGCTCTAGTTTCTGTTTTTCGATTCTTGTTTTGTATCTTTGGAAAGCTTCACTATAGTGCGACGAGCTCGACACCTGTTCGAAGTGTGAACCTAGGAAGTTCGCCTGGTCTTCCAAGCTGTCGCCTTGTGTGTTTACTAGAGGAAGTGAATGTGCTTGTCGGCCTGCTACCCTGCTAACCATGTTCCAGACTTTGGCCTCCTGTGTATATTAATACCCGATAAAAATTTCTGCCAACTTTCCCTTCTTGCCTGTCGGCGTGTTCTCCTGCCTTGGGACTTAATATTCTTAAAACTGTCCAGATTCTCGGCTGTGGGAGATTCCCGAAGCAGCCTCCATGCTTTATTTTGTTTTTTGCGCGCATTTCTACACTCAGTGTTCCACCACGGCACACGTCTTTTCCCGGGCAGTCCAGATGTTTGTGGGATACACTTATTTGCTACATCAATCAAAAAAGCAGTAAAGTATTCTACAGCTTCCTCCATGCTTAAAGCACACATGTCGGTCCAACTTAAGAGAGCCATTTTACGAAACTGTTCCCAATCGGCTTTGTCAATTTGCCATTTGGGAACCTGTGGAGGACATTCATTAGCGTAAGACTTGTTGCTGGGCGAGTTGGTTGAAATCTATG